>NC_091125.1:157751620-157884120 GCF_040183065.1 Periplaneta americana
AGAATAAATTGTAAGTTAAATAGTGCCATTATTTTAAAAGAATTATTATTTTTTTTACATATTTCAAACAAAACGTTTAATAGGCTATTGTATTGTATCGTATTTATTAACATTCCATGGTATTCATACATTGCTTACAGCTAGAATATGGAACAAGTCAAAAAACTTAATACTATTATAAAATCTTAATTTACAGTCACAGTCCAGATGAAATATGTTTTATTTATTTATTTATTTATTTATTTATTTATTTATTTATTTATTATTTTGCTAATAATTGTAACATAAAATATAATATATACAGAAAAAACTTTAGCTCGCCCCTGAAAGAGTAGAACTCGTGCTCAGGGGCGGATTCCTGAATTGAAATAAATAATTATACGATACAATTTGTCTTATGTCTACTGTGCAATTATAGTATATAAATTTAAATTTACAATTTTTCAATTTTTATAAAGTCCATACATAACTTTTTAAATTGAATACTAGAACTATTAGAATTGACAAGATTAGGATATTTAAATACAGATGAGATTTACAATATAGTCTACTAGTACAACACAAAGTTTTAGTATCAATTTCATGAAGTGTTATTGAATGTCATGAATTCACCTACAGAATAGAAGGCGTGAGAAATTAGGTACTTCTTCAATTTGACTCTAAATAATTTTATGTTTTGAGTTTCATTTTTTATATCGATAGGGAGGCTATTAAAAATTTTTACTGCCATATAACGCACTCATTTTTTATAACACGACAGACTTGCCGATGGAGTATGAAAGTCATTTTTTTGACATGTATTTATGCTATGAACTGTTGAATTAGTTACAAAGTTTTCACGATTACATACAAGGAAAATTATTAATGAAAAGATATACTGACAAGCCATGGGCATTATTTGTAGTTTTTTTAAAATAGTCCTACACGATTCTCTAGATTTATGTTTATAGCAGTGATGTCAAAGCAAGCGCATTTTTCTAACCTTGACATCGTGTGCGGGCATCAAGCGCTAAGTATGGAAAGAGGAAGGATTGTGTATATGAATAAGCAGCCTGTTGGATTAAGAAAACAATGGTGCACAAACTTCAAACGGAAAGTGAAATTTTATGTCGTTATTTTCATATGGCTTCTTTCTGTTTAATATTATCTATATTGTCTGTAAAACAAAAGTTCTAATACCATTTTCTAAATATTGTAGTTGTATTTTAAATGTTAATAACATAATAAAGAGTTAAGAAGGAATATTCACATAAATTCCATAGTAGTACAACTATACTGTACTAAATGGATGAAACACATCATTCATAAAGAAAGTGATATTCCAAAGAAAGAGACTGAGTATGAAATGATAAGTTGGAATTTATATTCATGGTATCTTTAGCCTTATAAAAGTAATCAATAAACTAATCAAATAGTACATTATGCAACGATACTATAATGAAGGTAATTAAGAAGTGAGTATGGATATTTATGAAACGAGCGCAAGCGAATTTCATAATTTTCATACGAGCTTCTTAATTACCATTATAGGCGAGTTTCATACGACTTTTTATGCTCGACCATATTTCTAACTTGAAATTACCGGTATTCAGATGTATACATTTTATTTAGGCCTATATCTGACAAAATCGGAAGTGACCTTGTTCTAGGTCGTGAATGGTGAGATGTGCGCAGACGCGAAAGTATTGATTTTTTCCGAAGAACAATAACGTCATTGACCTTGATATAATCCCGTTAAACTTGATAATATTATAATATTATAACCTTGATTATTAAATTCGACATTGAAAAACGAGATGACAAATTGAATTTATTTGAATATTATTTACAATTAACGCTAGTAACAGAACATAACCTTCTGCGACATTATTGGATTTCCAGCCTCCGTGACTTTTCGCTAATTCTCTTTCGATTGCATATCCTAGAATAATCGATACTTGCGGTTTTATAACGGTAGAAAGCTGACCTGTCATTGGCTGAACAGTTGTAACTTGAGTCGTCATTGGCTGAAAGACCTGACCTTTAATGAGTAGGTGTACTTTAATGATATGCATTAAAGGCCTGCTACCAGGTGTATAATTACTAAATTTCGGCATGGTCGAGCATAAACAATATTACAGTACAAAGCAAAGTTACCTAGGCGCTGTATATGTTTTAAGTGTAACTAATATTCCATAACAAAACTCTCATCGCATTACGCTTTTATGGTGATATTTGTGAGCAACTTCCTGTCATCAGAATATTAAATTATTTTCTCGAAATGTGCTGAAGTTATACAACACATAGGCGTGTATATTTTGCTTATGATGTAACAGTGTTATTTCTCTTCTGAGTTGATAATATAATATTAATTTAGGATATTTTCATCATTCATTCCGTCACTATGACTTACCTAGTTATGTCTATAACGTATTAATTTATAAGTAACTTTCCGATATTCAGCTAGTCTGTTATGTTATGGTTTGGATCTTCTTTATTATCCTGGGAGACCAGTGCTATTTGACAATATTAGTTGATAAAATATAGAGGGAGAAGGGAGATAATGAATCGACGGAGATTATTAAGGAGCAGGTCGTCTCCTCTCCTTCCTGATACGCAGTCGCAATGCCGTCCCTCTCCTTCCCCAAAACCTCCCCCCAGCACGCGACTTGACTGACATCTGTATCTCCGCATGTTGGACTAATGCCGCAGCATCCCGCTGTGCGGCGCTGTAGCGTGTTTTTCCTGCTCTGCGAGGGGGCATCACTTTGATTGGCAGCTTGCAACACCGCCACCCTTCCGATACACGTCGGCACCCCCCAGCGCCTCACCCTCCGATAATTCCCATGCGTGGTGTCATACTCAGCGACAGTTATGCAGATTAGCGCTCGCGCTCCGTTCTTCTTCTGTTTCACAAAATGCATGGCACTGTATTGTCAGCCCACGAAAATAGTGTGTCCAGAGCGGGACAGAACTCTCCATCATTGCATTCCCGTTTCTTAACCTTAGCATGATCAGTTTCAGCATTATTATTTATTCATCAGCACAGCTTCATTTCTTATCCTGTCTGTCCCTTTCACACGTTCCATTCTTCGCTTTTTCACATTTCGAATGATTCTAGTCGCTGATCTTCACTTCGTAGTAATGTCCGTGTTTCTACCACCTTACAACACCACTTACTTACTTATGGCTTATAAGGAACCCGAAAGTTCATTGCTGCCCCCACATATGCTCGCCATCGGTCCCTATCCTGAGCAACATTAATCCAGTCTCTACCATCACATCCCAGCTCCCTCAAATTTATTTTGATATTATTCTCCCATCTACGTCTCGGCATCCCCAAAGGTCTTTTTCCCTCAGGCCTCTCAACTAACACTCTATATGCATTTCTGGATTCGCTACATGCCCTGCCCATCTCAAATGTCTGGATTTAATGTTCCTAATTTTGTCAGGTGAAGAATAAAATGCATGCAGTTCTGCGTTATGTAACTTTCTCCTTTCTCCTGTAACTTCATCCATCTGACCCCAAATATTTTCCTAAGAACCTTATTTTCAAACACCCTTAACCTCTGTTCCTCTCTCAAAGTGAGAGTCCAAGTTTCACAACCATACAGAACAATCGGTAATATAACTGTTTTATAAATTCTAACATTCGGCCTTTTTCAGAGCAGAGTGGATGACAAAAGCTTCTCAACGGAATAAAAAGAGGTATTTCGCAGTCACCTTTTCTGCGTTTCATTTCCTCTCGACTATCATTTATATTTGTTATTGTTCCTCCAAGATATTTGAATTTCTCCACTTCTTCAAAGGATAAATTTTTCAACTTTAATGTTTTTATTTCGTACAATATTAATTATAAATCAAAATTTTGCCATTCTTACAGTAATTTCGCCTCTACTGCTACATTTGTCACATTCCAACATTGCTATTCTCTTGGGTGCCGAACTAGGGAGCTGTAAAACTCGTTTACAATATTTATCATATATTACATCAATTTTCTCTCATCTATTACCAAAAAGCCATCATACCTCAATACTATAGAACATTCTGGATTCCAAGAGTGAACTGTGAGATAACTTACTTACAAATGGCTTTTAAAGAACCCGGAGGTTCATTGCCGCCGTCACATAAGCCCACCATCGCCGGTCGCTAACCTGAGCAAGATTAATCATGTCTCTTCCATCATATCCCACCTCCCTCATATTCATTTTAATATTATCCTTCAATCTACGTCTCGGTCTCCCCAAAGGTCGTTTTCCTTCGGCCTCCCAACTAACACTCTAGCATTTCTGAATTCGTCCATACATGCTACATGCCCTGCCCATCTCAAAATCTAGATTTAATGTTCTTAATTACATCATGTGAAGAATACAATGCGTGCAGTCCTGCGTTGTGTAACTTTCTCCATTCTCCTGTAACTTCATCCCTCTTAGCCCCAAATATTTTCCTAAGCACCTTATTCTCGAACACCCTTAACCTCTGTTCCTCTCTCAAAGTGAGAGTCCAAGTTTACAACCATACAGAACATCCGGTAATATAACTGTTTTATAAATTCTAACTTTCAGTTTTTTGACAGTAGACTGAATGACAAAAGCTTCTCAACAGAATAATAACAGACATTTCCCATATTTAATCTGCGTTTAATTTCCTCTCGAGTTTTATTTATATTTGTTACTGTTGCTCCAAGATATTTGAATTTTTTCAACTTTTCAAAAGATAAATTTGAAATTTTTATGTGTCCATTTCGTACTATGTTCTGATCGCGAAACACAATTATACATACATCTTGATTATACAACTTTTAACACTGTATCACTTCGAATATGAATGATAAGAACTTTCTTGTGCTAAATTTTAACGCACCTTGTTAACATGTTTCGACCTATTTTCGGTCATCTTCGGAACTGGTCTTGTTGGTGTTGGCGCCTCTTGTTTCCTGTGTGGGTGCGTTCGTAGTGTAGAGTCAAAGAGTGTATGTGTTTTGAAATTGAGGTTGTGTGTTGAGAATATCGTTGGGGTGTGTTTTCGTGTGTCTGTATATTTCGTATTGTTCTAGTGTGTTGAGTTTTTGGCTTTTTGGTTGGATGTGCAGTATTTCCATGTCTGTGTTGATGTCTCTGTAGGTGTGGTTGGCGCTGCACATCTAACCAAAAAGCCAGAAACTCAACACACTAGAACAATATGAAATATACAGACACACGAAAACACACCCCAACGATATTCTCAACACACAACCTCAATTTCAAAACACATACATTCTTTGACTCTACACTACGAACGCACCCACAAAGGAAACAAGAGGCGCCAACACCAACAACGACCAGTTCCGAAGATGACCGAAAATAGGTCGAAACATGTTAAGAAGGTACGTTAAAATTTAACACAAAAATGTTCTTATCATACATATTCCGAAGACAATTATACACTGTACTTTATTTGCTGGGAATTACTTCCAAATCTATTTCATTACTACTTGCTTCAAGTAAAGTAAAGTAGATATTATGAAGAGTTTTTATACCGTTTTTCGACATGTTTTGAAGTGTTTAAAATAAAATGTAACTTTTCGAATTTGCGACTGAGGAAGATGATAATATCGTCTGGTATAGATGATTGATGTAAAATTGATAAATCACGTGGTATGGTAACCATATACAGAATAATACAATAAGCACCGTGGACTGTATTCCTGAGAAGACATAAAGGAACATACAGTGCACGTGGATACATAAATAACTTTTTTACTGTTAGAATTGTAATGGAATTCATATAAAACAGAGTGTAAAGTTCTGTAGTGCAGAGCTTTCACTGCAATAAAGTTGCAAGACATTTCCGAGTGACCTTAAGGCACCGCTCGTGTTGCCTTATCATCGGTTTATTTCAGTTCCGCCGTTGAATATGCGACACACTTCCCGCAAACTTTTGACTTCTCCCACTTTCCAAACTCTTCATTTAATCCTCGACATGAAACCACAATTAAGAGTGGAAAACCCGTGTAACTATCAGCTGTCTTAAAAGGAAGCGATCCCATATTTCACTCAGTTTTGATTTCACTACGGTTTCAAACAGGCGACGGCACATTAGGAAGCAGCTTTGCGATGGCCTATATTTAACTGCAGTAATATTTTCACAGACCCGCGCCGTGGCGTCGTGGCCTTTAGGCATCCTGCCTAGGACTCGCGTTACGGAATGCGCGCTGGTTCGACTCCTCATGGGGGAAGAAATTTTCTCATGAAATTTCGGCCAGTGTATGGGACCGATGCCCACCCAGTATCGTGATGTACTTGGGGAGCTACGATAGGTAGCGAAGTCCGGTTGCGAATGCCAGCTATAACGACTGTGGGATCATCGTGGTAACCACAAGATACCTCCATTCTGGTTGGATGATCGTCCACCTCTGCTTCGGCATGTGGGCGTGAGGCCAGCAGCCGGCTGGTCGGTCTAGGCCCTTCACGGGCTGTAGCGCTACGGATGATAATGAATATTTTCAGAACGTTAAATTATCGCCTTTCAAGTCCATGATACAGATTAATTTCTGGTGAATGTAAATACACTTTACGGAGGACAAAGACGCTTTTGAAATAATTTTTATAGAGGAATCCTTCTTTCTCCTGTCACTTTTATGAGGTTCAGAAGATTGTAATGGAAATTCTGAAGGCCTCTCTTCGAATTCTACACTATCATCTATATGTTAACACGTAATTTTTTTTTTAATATACAAATCGAATCAGTATTTTGCTCGTTTCATTTCCCTTTATCTTTTATATTTTGTTAATTCCGGATCCCAGTGGTCAACCTCACTTGAGGACGGATGATTTCAAATCTTAGTAGTACAGTGCCGGATTTAGGCCTAGGCAACCTAGGCAGTTGCCTAGGGCGGCAGTTGCTAGGGGTACGGCATTTTATCTCTTTCTCTTTCTTTTTCTTTTTTAATTTTACAGTGAGATTTTTTTTTAACACTTGTCGGTAAATCTTTTTTGAAGTTTATTCTTGAACACTTTGTGGAAGGCGGATGTAGTTTTATTAGCACATTGTTGCGGTCGCGGCGAGAGTAAAAGGGAAGTGTGCAGCTGCATAATTATTTTGTAATGCCGGTATTACGTTATTATATTATGAAACTGCTTAAATTTAACTGCTTCTATAAACATGAATGCATTGCTGAAAAACAAATTGCATGTGTGTTTATTATTTATCGCTATGAAATTAAATTAAATTGTGTTTTATTTAACGACGCTCGCAACTGCCGAAGGTATATCGGCGTTGCTTATCGCTATGAACAGTAACCACAACTCTCAGTTACATTTACAATATAATAGATCTCCAACAGATCACTTTCCAGCATGTGCACTATTTAATACGATATTAAAAGTTTATTCCGTAAAGAGTTGGAATTTACTTTTCAATTTACTTTATATTTCTTATCGACGTAAGAAATACTCGTATCGGTGATAATTATACCCAACAAAACCAATTCTTAAAAATAAACCAGAGCCAGTCTTTCATAAATTAAGTTTGTTTCAACAATGAATAAGTATTTTCCAGTCTTTCCTATTTTCTGCCTTCCTCTTTGTCTCCGCATATGATCCATGTATCTTAATGTCGTCTATCATCTTCTGCCCCGAACTCTTCTCCCGTTCACTATTCCTTCCAGTGCATCCTTCAGAAGACAGGTCCATTATTAACGTCTATTTACTATCACATTAGTTTTCTTTTTACCGAGACGAGTGCATTCCATTGCACGTTCTGCTCCTAAGATTCATTCATTCATTCATAGTATTCTGCCCAAGGGTAGATCCTTCACTGCAAACCCATCATTCTCCAAATCTTTTCTGTTTTCTGCCTTCCTCTTAGTCTCCGCATATGATCCATGTAACTTAATGTCGTCTCTCATCTGATACCTTCTTCTGCTCTGAATTTTTTATCGCCGTTCACCATTCCTTCCAGTGCATCCTTCAGTAGACAAATTTTTCTTAGCCAGTGACCCAGCCAATTTCTTTTTCTCTTCCTGATCAGTTTCAGCATTATTCTATCTTCACCTACTCTTTCCAACATAGCTTCATTTCTTATTCTGTCTGTCCATTTCACACGCTCCATTTTTTTCCACATCCACATTTCAAATACTTCTAATCGATTATCTTCACTTCGTCGTAACACCCGTGTTTCTGCTCCATACAATGCAACACTCCAGACAAAGCACTTCAATAGTCTCTTCCTTAGTCTCTTGTTAGGATATAGAATGTAATTCCTTTTCTGCTTGCAATAAAAACATAACATCTATATATAATTTGAACTGGTAATGGAAATTACGGGAAAACGGCTGAACGGATTTTAACAAATGAACCGTTATTTTGAAGCTTGGCATCCAAGGATTTTCAGAAAAATAGTAACTTTCAGTGAAGCGTTAGTTTTCCTACATCATTTTCCTATTTTCCAAAATCCATCTTTCGTCAGTTTTGAGACTAATTGCATTTCAGAATAAAACAAAACACACACTACAATAAACAATAGCCTATTACACGAAGGCCATGACCTGCAGGATTGCTGACATATGTAGGGCTCATATTCAATTGGTTATTAGAAACTTCAAGGTTTACTAAAAGTAATTGACAGGTCTAATTCTGCGGTGTGTAATTTTTTGAGTACAGCTGTGTATTGGATATTAAAATCTTGAAACCTTGAGGTGGTTTGATGACATTATTACAATTAGAAATGAAATATTATTTCAGTTAATGTCATGATGCGACAATTTTTCATTAATCATATATATATATATATATATATATATATGTATAATTAATGAAAAAAATATAATTTGAACTGGTAAGATAATAGCTACTGTTATTAAAAATCAAATATTTATATATTTACTAATCAAGTGGGGTTGGGTCTTTTTCATATACTTAATGGCGATGTGGTGTAGATATTTATATGCGTCATTCTCTTCAGTATTGGCTCCAGAGAGCACAAAAATTATAGTTCCTAAGGAAAGACCAAAAGGTAATGCTTACTGATAAAATAAGAGGCCTACAAAATTTTCAGCAAGATCTCTTAGCAGGAAAAATGATTTTACCCTCTACATGCAGCAGATATACCAAGATGCTATGACTATTATTCGAAAGCATAGCAAACCTGACTTTTTTTAACTTTCACCTACAATCTACAATGATCTGAAATAGCTATTGCTTTACTCTCACATAAAAAAACCCACTGATCGTCCTGACATTGTTACTTGCGTTTTCGCTTTGAACCTGAAAAACTGAAGGTGGATAGGTTCAATAAAAAGTATTTGGCATAAAAACATTCAGAGGGAGTATGTTTCATTATTATGGATGCAAATAACTTTCAAAATGTCTGTTATTCTCCATTGAAAATAAATCTGAAAAATTTTTATTTTAACGTTTAATGAATTTAGTTTGCAGCTTTTGCTGCACAAGCCACTAGTTTAAATCTATAAAGCCAAGCGAATTCACATATTGATGTTGGTTTCTCCATAGCAACGACAAAATTCGTACTATTACTAGCTGAAATGTAAACTCTCGTGGACTTCAGATAACTTTTTTCCCCCCCGTAGCTCCTCGCCGCTTGGTCGGATTATAGTTCGAAGAGCTTACATGGAGTAACCCTTGACGGACCATCACTAATGCAACATTGAGACCGACTACAAAGGATTATATTATATAGACTACAAGATGTGGCGGTTATTATGAAATTTGTGAAGGAAAGTTCAGAAGCCAGCTCCGTCGGAATCAAAGCGTGACATTCCAAGTTTATTCTTCGGAGCAAGAAGAGGTAGATTAAATTTGGTTGATGATTCTCCCGTAACTAAGAGGAAGTACACGACATCACTCAAGCTCAGTTTCTGTACAATTTTTCCCACGAATGTCCAGCCAGTTTTAAAACCGTAACGCTTTGCATTTCAGGCGGCCGTTCTTTTTCGCAAAAGCAAATCTGGTGGTATTTGTCATGTCGGAGTAGGCTGTAGAATCTAAACCATAAAAGTGGAGAAGAAACAGAAGGAAAAAAACAATAACGTTATTTACACGTCTTGTACTTGTATACTGCAAAGTAATTTATAGCGAGCTAGACTGGATGATTGCTTCACTCACACTACCTTCGTCCCGAACTAGCAATCTCTCCGTATATCAACAGTACGATATTCTTTAAAGAGTCTCTTACGTGATCACAAAGAAAAAAAAACACTATTATACACTTGCTAGTGTTTAAATTGTGCAAGTAGGAACCATAATTTGATGTAATTTTTACAGCATTTTAAAGGATCATTTAGGAATATTTCAAAACCTGAGAAATGATTATGAGGTGCGTGGTTTTTCCTTTAATAATAATAATAATAATAATAATAATAATAATAATAATAATAATAATAATAATAATAATAATAATAATAACAATAGTTTTATTTAGTTAAGGCCATCAGGTCTTCTCTTCCACTCAACCAGGATCAAATCACATACACAAAAATACATACCGGTATACATTTTTTTATTGAGTTATTTTACGACGCTGTATCAACATCTAGGTTATTTAGCGTCTGAATGAAATGAAGGTGATAATGCTGTCCGGGGTGCAGCACCAAAAGTTACCCAGCATTTGCTTATATTGGGTTGAGGGAAAACCCCGGAAAAAACCTCAGCCAGGTAACTTGTCCCGACCGGGAATCGAACCCAGGCCACCTGGTTTTGCGGCCAGACTCGCTAACCGTTACCCCACAGGTGTGGACCCCTGTATATCAAATTGAAGATAAAATAATGGGTAGAATAAGTGTACAACATTTCAAGAAAATTCATGAAGTGGTAATAAAATTATTTAATATTTTGTAAAAAGTGCAACCGCTACTGTATGAAACTCCTTAATACACAAGCAGGGCGGAGAGGTAAGAGGTTTAGGAGTATTTAAAGCCCAGTGGGAAGCTTACCTTCAGCACTTAAATATTTGTCAAAGACTTTTACACGTTGACAACCCTCGTGTAGCAGCCACTCGAAAACTTCCAAATGAAATTGAACATTGCATCAAACAATTACCAATTACCTTCCATTGCTCTGAACGTATTTCTTCTCAAAAACTAAGAAAAGCATTGCGTGAAGATTCTTTTCATCAATGGAGCAAATTGAAAAGTAAAGGTTTGGGAGTTGTTTTCTATTCTCACGAAGAAAGGTAATTCGTGGATCTCAACCAAAAAGGGACTTTCGAGCAGTCAGTGGACGCAAGCCATTAAGATGAACTGTAATACAATACCTGTACGTATTCTCCCTGGTAGAACTCTTGACTCAACCCGTTGCAGAAGATGCGACGAGCAAGAAACGCTTCCTCACGTCTTGGGTTTCTGCCATCATGGAGAATTGCTCCGAATCAACAGACATAATACGGTTCGTTATCTCATCGCAGCTTCAATCCGTCAGAATGCTTCCTATGAGGTTTATGAGGAGGTTGGTTGCGTCTCTTCTGATGGCTCTACTAGACGGGCTGATATCATCATAATTGATCGGCAGAAGGATAAGGGTGTCATTCTTGATCCCACAATCCGTTTTGAGATGCATGAGCAACAGCCACAAGAGGTGTGTCGTGAAAAACAAGTCATATATGAGCCTTGTTGTCAGAATCTTGGAGCACAATACCACATCACACATTGGACAGTTTTTGGGCTCATGTTCGGTGCCCGTGGCACGATCCCACGTGAAACTTTAAATCAACTTAAACAATATAACATTTCTGATGCAACGATTGATGCCATAGGATCTCACGTGTTAAAATCATCCTTAGCTATAATTAGTAATCATTTGTACCCAACAAAATTTTTATTGTAAATGATTTCCTACGTTTTCTTTTCTTAATGTTTTTTCTTTTTCTTTTCAAGTGTCACAAAATTGTTTTGTTTACTTATTATTCTTTATGAATTGATTAATAGGCCGATCTATCGAACCCTTATTTAGGGCGGCTTTTGTTTCTACAAATTATCTCCCTCCCCTTAGCCATCACTTGTTCATTCAAAGTTGAGCAATCTGGATATCCTCCCACTCTTATCTTCCCCTTCGTTGTGTATTGCGGGCTGTATTTTATATGACGTAATCTTTGACGACCACTAGCTTACATAAACAAACATCAGCACCATTGTGGTGAAAAATCTGTGTGCTTGGTCGTCTAGTACTCAGAGACACGTTTGTCTTTTTATTCATTGCAGCACATCACAATAAATCCTATTGTGTATTCTATGTTGTAAGCATTTAACCTTGACAAATACATAATCGTAGTATGGGGCGTCAATGGACATTTCACAACAGATTTCGAAATTATGCGCAGTACAGCGATACCGGAATTCCTATCACATAAACCATAGGCATCGCCCTGCCCGGCCGGCCGGCAGGACAAAAGCCGTAATAATATTCAGCCGTCATGCCTGGATGGTCGCCATTTCAATTCGATAGCTTCAATAAAAGAATAAAAAGTGATAACCTAAGGGACATGGACGGCTCAGTTTATATGAGTGGGTGTTGGTAGTTATCGCATGTAATGCGTTCCAGGCTACTGGAGAGCGCGCAACAGTGGCACAAGTCATTCTAGCACTTCACTCGATCCCGGACAGATTCTTTGATTAGTGACGGACAAAGAAGATAATGGACAAGTTTTTCTCTCTGTATTTGGTCTGTCCTCGTGAAAATACTTTCCACCATTGCTCCAGGTGGTCATACCTCCCGTTTAATCGTGATTGTCCCGTTCTGAAACCACATTAACTTGTCCAGATTTTTTTCTTTCCAGAAATTGTCTTTTGTCCCAATTTTTAATGACTATTACACTTTTACTAAGTCATACTACTTTTGACCAACAAAACGTTACGAAAGGAAGTGTTTCAACCAATCATGACTATTTATCGCTACGATTTTGTCACTTCCATAGCATTTGTTTTTATCACTTTCCTAGTAAATGTTTCTTTGTTTGCCAACATTTCAAACTGCAAATTCTTTACGGTACTATAAAACACGCTTTGCGATCGTCATTTGTTTCCCGCATAGATAGTCGAATGGCGACTCCGTTCAAACGTTTTGATGAAGCTAACATTAGTGAAATAGAATTTTAGTAAATCAATTAATATCTATTTTATTGAATTAGAGTTCTTTATTTCTCCTAATCTTTATATACTTTCTTCTGCTTTTTTCAACTCTCTACCATTTCTTTCTTAGTTTGCCAACATTTCAAACTGCAACTTCTTTACTGTTTTATATAACACGCTTTCCGATCGTCATTTGTTTATCGCATAGATAGTCAACTGAAAATGGCGGCTCCATTCAAACGTTTTGATTAAGCTAACATTAGTGAAATGGAATATTTTAGTAAGTCAATTAATATTTTATTATATTAGAGTACTTTATTTCTTCTAATCTTTATATGCTTTCTTCTAATCGTGTAATAGTCAATTAAATCCCATTCGAGTTTTGATTTTCTCTAGATAAATCAAAACCTCTAGTGAGATTAGGGCCTGCTGTTGAAAAAATGTAAATATCTAAAAAAAAAAAAAAAGCTTATTTTAATGTTAAACTACTTGATAGTAGTAAAAACCGTACAGTGAAGGGGTTTCAGATAGATTTAGCCTATCTGAGTATTAAGAATGACGTCATAGATTTTCATGGATGTTGCTAAAGAGCCACCAAATTGGTCAGTAGTTGAAAACTCTGCTAAATGATTGAAAGATAACTAGAGAGATTGTTGTAGATGACAAGATGACATTTCATTATTTATTAAAATAACTCATATCAAGTAATTTGTGCAAAATAAAATTGATATTGGCATCAAAAAACAAGATGAGCTAACAATTATATTCCCTATTCTTTCTTAATCTCTAGGAAGGGAATTAATTTCAGCGATGTTTTAAGATCGGTTCCAAAGGGCTCCGACGGATTTTATCTGCATGAACGGTTCTAATAAGCTACGATGAATTTCATTGATAATTTAAAGAATGGTTTTGATAAGTTTCGTTGAATTTCATCAATGACAATTTATTATGAAGGGTTCTATTGAGCACCGATGAATTTCATCTATGATTTTAAGGACGCTTCTAATGAGCTCCGGTGAATTTCATGGACAATTTTAAGAACGGTTCTAATGAGCTGCGATGAATTATGTATATTGATGATTTTAAGTACGGTTTCAATGAGCTCCAATGAATTACATTGATGATTTTAAGCATGATTCTAATGAGCTCCGATGAATTTTATTGATGAATTTAAGTACGGTCTTAATGAGCTCCGATGAATTTTATTGATGATTTTAAGTACGGTTCTAATGAGCTCCGATGAATTACATTGATGAGATTAACTATGGTTCTAATGAGCTGCGATGAATTACATTGATGATTTTAAGTACTATTTTAATAATGAACTACGATGTATTAACTGATGATTTTAAGTACGGTTCTAATGAGCTCCGATGAATTACATTGATGATTTTAAGTACGGTTTTAATGAGCTACGATGAATTTTATTGATGATTTTAAGTACGGTTCTAATGAGCTACGATGAATTACATTGATGAGATTAAGTATGGTTCTAATGAGCTCCGATGAATTACATTGATGATTTAAAGTACGATTTTAATAATGAACTACGATGTATTAACTGATGATTTTAAGTACGATTCTAATGAGCTCGTATGAATTATATTGATGATTTTAAGTACAGTTTTAATGAGCTACGATGAATTTAACGGATGATTTTTAAGTACGGTTTTAATGCGTTCCAATAAATTTTATTGATGATTTTAAGTACGGTTCTAATGAGCTCCGATGAATTACATTGATGATTTTAAGTTCGGTTTTAATGACCTACGATGAATTTAATTGATGATTTTAAGTACGGTTTTAATGAGCTCCAATGAATTTTATTGATGATTTTAAGTACGGTTCTAATGAGCTCCGATGAATTACATTGATGATTTTAAGTTCGGTTTTAATGAGCTGCGATGAATTTAATTGATGATTTTAAGTACGGTTTTAATGAGCTCCAATGAATTTTATTTATGATTTTAAGGACGGTTTTAATGAGCTCCGATGAATTATATTAGGGGTTTTTAAGGAGGGTCTTAATAAGCTACGATGAATTTAACCGATGATTTTAAGTACTGTTTTAATGAGCTCCTATGAATTATACTGTTGATTTTAAGGACGGTTTAATGAGCTACGACGAATTTAATTGATGATTTTAAGTATGGTTCTAATGAGCTCCGATGAATTTTATCGATGATTTTAAGTACGGTTTTAATGAGCTATGATGAATTTAATTGATGATTCTAAGGACGGTTTTAATGAGCTCCGATGAATTTAATTGACGATTTTAAGGACGGTTTTAATGAGCTCCGATGAATTATATTACAGTTTCTTAAGGAGGGTTTTAATATGCTACGAGGAATTTAACCGATGATTTTAAGTACCGATTTAATGAGCTCCTATGAATTACACTGTTGATTTTAAGGACGGTTTAATGAGCTACGACGAATTTAATTGATGATTTTAAGTACAGTGTTAATGAGGTCCGATGAATTACATTGATGATTTTAAGGACGGTTTAATGAGCTACGACGAAATTAATTAATGATTTTAAGTACGGTTTTAATGAGCTCCGATGAATTACATTAATGATTTTAAGGACGGTTTAATGAGCTACGACGAATTTAATTGATGATTTTATGTACGGTTTTAAGGAGCTCCAATGAATTACATTGATGATTTTAAGGACGGTTTAATGAGCTACGACGAATTTAATTGATGATTTTAAATATGGTTTTAATGACCTCCAATGAATTTCATTGACGATTATAATTGAGGACGGTTGTGATGGGCTCCGATGGATTTCATCTATAGTTTTAAGATTAATTGGGATGAATTGCGATGTACCTCCTACTTAACTTAACAAAAGTGCTATGCTACGGAGAATTTAGTAAAAAGTGATCAAACCCTCAGTTTTCTTTTCGATGTTCACAAAAAGCTAAGGGAGATCGCTATGTATATCACTTTTGCACATGGTCCGCGGGCTTGTCATGTGACCGAGTGTGTATGAGCGAGTTGCTAGTTAATACAAGGTTCCGATCCACCGCTCTTAATGCATCAGCCACCCGAGTATTAAAAACAACAATACAACGCCCTCCGAAATCTCCGCGCACTGCTTCACATCGGCTTCCTGTTCCGGATTACCATAACACAAAACTTGGCCGGCGCGGCGGGGAAATATTTATTCTGACCCCCCTGCTCACCTCACTTCCCCTCGTGATGAGATTGCTATTTTGTTCACTTTATGATCGTCCTTCATCTGTTTTTCAGTCCCAGGTGTTTCCCAGGAGACGATGATAGCACATAATAAGCGAGTCGAACATGCATGTAATGTGAAATGCAGCCCTTCAACACTTCCAGGAACGTTTCCTCTTTATCTGCCCTCCTTTTTTGTCATTCCCGTATTGTTATAGACCTCTATTCATCATTTTCTCGCCTCTTTTTCACTAAAATAAAATGTATGTAACTATACAAGTTCCTTAAACCATTTCTGGCAGGACAAAGGAAAGGAGCAATCACGCCTGCTCTAGATGAGACGTGAACCCACGATCTTGGGCTTTACCTCAATTTCTACAAGAATCGTAAAGGCAAAATAATTAATTAAACACAATTTCTGTTTGAGTGTAGATTAGGTGTGCCAATCTAATGCAATGTTATGAATTCTAAGACAACCATCACTCACCACTGAAGAGAAGTTCGATCAGACTCACCTGAAACAAAGAGAGATGATTATATTACTATAACAGTGACAGAATTCAAATTTCATTGCTCTATAGTACAATACAAAATTAATACACACCCATCTGAGCAAGTTCGACTTTAAAATTAGAACATTTAATACAATAATTACAAAACAGAAATCATTAACGTAAAAATCAGAGAATGAAATTAGAAAAAAAATTCGTGTTATTATTCGGTTGAATAGCTTTTGTAATCTAGTCTTCTTTCAAAAAATCTGAAAGTTAGAATTTATAAAACAGTTATATTACCGGTTATTCTGTATGGTTGTGAAACTTGGACTCTCACTTTGAGAGAAGAACAGAGATTAAGGGTATTTGAGAATAAGGTCCTTAGGAAAATATTTGGGGCTAAGAGGGATGAAGTTACAGGAGAATTGAGAAAGTTATACAACGCACAACTGCACGCATTGTATTCTTCACCTGACATAATTGGGAATATTAAATCCAGACGTTTGAGATGGGCAGGGCATGTAGCACGTATGGGCGAATCCAGAAATGCATATAGAGTGTTAGTTGGGAGGCCGGAGGGGAAAAAGACCTTTAGGGAGACCGAGACGTAGGTGGGAGGATAATATTAAAATGGATTTGAGGGAGGTGGGATATGATGATAGAGAATGGATTAATCTTGCTCAGGATAGGGACCAATAGCGGGCTTATGTGAGGGTGGCAATGAACCTCGGGTTCCTTAAAAGCCAGTAAGTAAGTATATAATTGCCTGCAGCATGTGAGCAGGATGAAGCGTTCCATATTATCATCACATGACATTTGAATAATAATAATAATAATAATAATAATAATAATAATAATAATAATAATAATAATAATAAATTATCAATTATAGTTGAAATTACATCAACTATCGACACAATTAACTGAAACATGTTAGGAAGAGTATGGGATGTATGTATCAATTAATTAATATATTGGTAACCTTATTCTTAGAAAAATGTAAAAAAAGGTACATGAATATTAAACAGTAACTTGCTTAATTTCATTCGTAAATTGATCAAAATTAAAATCGCTTAGGTCTGGATTTATTTATTATCGCTACTAAAGCTACTGGTATTGTTATTAGTAGTAGTAGTATTATCAATATGAAGTTTACCACCACCACCACCACCACCACCACTATTACCACTACCACGACTATCACTACCACTACAATTACTATATTTGTCCTCTGATTGAGATTCTGGCTGATATGTAGGCCTAAATCTCACTTTACGATATGTGTCAGAGGAAGAACAATAATTGTTTGTGTACATCTGAAGTCTGACTATTGTAATATGTAGCTAGTCAGCGATGTATGAAATGGAAGGGGAAAGAAACTGGCCACTCTACCCCAATATCTCTTGGCCTAGTTGCCTCATAAGTGGTGCCTTCTTGGTGTCACTTGAGAGGTTCAAACATGTCTTCGGACAGTTGGCTAAACAACTACTATATTAACTTAGTAGTTGTAGTAGTAGTAGTAGTAGTAGTAGTAGTAGTAGTAGTAGTAGTAGTAGTAGTAGTAGTATCAATATAGATTTCATTATTATTATTATTATTATTATTATCATTATCATCATCATCATAATCAATCATTATTGTTATTACAAATTTTGTTTTACTTTCCTTCCACGCTAAAAATTTTTACTGACCGCCAAATAACCAGCAAAGAATGAACTGGCGAAATTCTTATTCAATAGCAAGAATGTCAATCAACTGCTAGATCAACAAAGACACCCCTGATGATGATGATGATGATGATGATGATGATGATGATGATGATGATGACGATGACATAACTTCACCGTTTTTACTACACTGTTGGCTCGTAACTCTTATTTCTTTTTTTTTTTTCTTCTTTTTTCAACCCTCGCTAAGAAGTGTAGTGTTTCAACCCCTCCACTAGCACCTGTTCTATTTCAGTGCTCTGGAGGAAGTTCTAAAAGGCGGCTCTATCTTACTGTATTTAGTTTTGTACTTATTACCGGAAATGTATCTTAGCTTCCAATCTTTGTTCCCCGCCCATCTCGATCCTTCTGACCATAAAAATTTAAAGAACAAGAGACTTTATAATTCAAACAAATTGAACTTGGTTTCCGGCTTACAAGATTTTAGATTTGTATGATATATTCATTTTTTTAAGTTCAACTGTTAGAAGTAACAATATTTAGATATCTACGTAAAAGCTGTCAGTTTTCAGAAATGATGTTGTAGGTTCTGGAACAAATAAGATAAGGACGCTAACTATAAAAAAGTTAACTAAAATTTTCTGAACACTTTACCCTCTCAACATAACTGTAGTGTGCTGTACATCGGAAGATTGATAGACTCAAACGACAGCCCGGTAGAAAATTTCACCACAAGGATGAAACGCTTCCAGGACGATACGTCCACAGCAGTACGTCCCTCAGATAATTTGTCCACTATCTCACGACCACAGCTATTTTGCCCAAGGAAATTAGTCCAGCAAATATTTCGTCCGCCAAAAAATTTGTCCATCAATATTTTGGTCAATAATTATTTTGTCCATAATTTTTTCCCCAATTTTTTTTGTCCACTAATTTATATGCCAATTAAATTTTTGTCCTCGAATATTTTGTTCATTTTTTGGTAACACGTACTTTCAATATGCAATTAAAAAGAAGGGTTGCTATAGAATAGTAATATGCGTTACAAGAGCGGTATGTTGAAGTTTTCATGTTCGAGAAAAGGTTTGAAAAAGCGAAACGTAGTTAAGCTTTTTTAATTTCCGAGAATTGAAAGAAAACATACGGCTCGTGTATCGTACATTATTTTGTGCGAAGATCGTTTATTACATACCTGAAAGAGGAAGTTCTAATTAGTTGCAATGAAATCTCCATCTTGGTTTCTGTTCAATGACGGCAAATTTGCAAAACAAAAATATCTATGTTCAACATTACTGCTTTAAAATGTTTTCTGCGTTTACTATACTCCAGCAGGCCGTGATATGTCTGTCTTTCCCCCCCCCCCAGTCTATGATGAGTCTGGAATCTTGTTGATTTTTTCACGGCTTCCTTAATGTTACTTGCATCACGAATGCAGTAACTTTAGTGGAGTTATAGAGTTTACTTAATTTTTGCAAATATTTAAAAACAATAATTAACAGTGCAGTAAAATGAATGTCGCGCTTAAGCTGTAAGAAGAGGGAAATTGTTATATGTGTTAGGTTGGGAATACTGAATGTGGAATTTTAGACTTTCCGCGGATTGGTTTTGTGCGGACACCGAGCAAATACGCACGATCTCGCACAAATATATTTAATTATTTTGTAGTATAATAATATTCATTTCTGTATAAATACATTGGTTCAGTGTTAAATTTTGAAGTGAAAACATTTAAAATGGCTTATATGATAAGAACCGTAAGAGGCGGGACATGCTAGTCCACAACAATTATACTTACCACTTTCATTCAAATCATTATTATTATTATTATTATTATTATTATTATTATTATTATTATTATTATTATCATTATTATTATCATTATTATTATTATTTTATAATAATAGTAATAATAATAATAGTAATAATAATAATTTATTTTAGCGGGCAGAGTTAAGGCCGTAAGGCCTTCTCTTCCACTCAACCAGCAAAAAGTATACATACATATGTATGAACTTACAAAGAATTCAACAATTTGATTAACTAAGAGCTGCATGTATACAAGAGTTATTTACGAATTAAACAACAAAATATCTACTATGAACTACAGTATTAATTAAACACTGAAATACAAACTATGTAGCAGATTTAAGCTAAAATACATAGAATGTTAATATATTTCAAATAATGTTAGATAATAGAAAGAGATTATTATGAGACAATTTTGAAAATACAGCACTGTCAGAATGCATGTCTAAAGGAAGGAGTAACAATGTAGACAGTGATAGTTTAAACCAGTATGATTGGAGTGAAATGCTAATAAGGTTATCTTTTAAGCTGTTTTCAAAAGTGTTTATTGTCTTGCAGCCCCTAATACTTTGTGACAGGAAATTCCATTGTCGCGAGGTGGATACTGTAAAAGATGATGAATGACAAGATGTTCTATGAAGAGGTATACTTAGCGTGCCACAGATAAGTGATCTGGTATTTACGTCGTGGTTAGAGTATAGATAAGAGAAACGAGACGAAAGGTAATTTGGTGTTGAAGTGTGCAGAATTCGAAAGAGTAAAGACAAAGTGTGTAAAGTTCCACGTTCTTTAAGTCGGAGCCACGAAAGACTTGCGAAGGACGGTGATATGTGATCATATCGTCGGATATTGCATACGTATCTGACGTATCTGACGCAGTAGTAGTAGTAGTAGTAGTAGTAGTAGTAGTAGTAGTAGTAGTAGTAGTAGTAGTAATAGTAGTAGTAGTAGTAATAGTGGTATAGTAGTAATATTAGTTTTAAACCATTTATGCAAATGGACAATCAGGAATATTGGACATAGTGTACTGGACGAGACAATAAAATGGATAACTTAATAAAGAGAGCAATGAAAAATATAGGACATAATAAAATGTGGACCAAATATTCAAAGGACAAAACAGCACAATGGACATTTAAACTGTGGACGAAATAATAGTGGACATAAAACACTAGAGGACAAAAAAATATAGTGGACAGAATATCAAAGGCACGTACGAAATAGTGGACGAAATGTCCGTGGACATAGCGTCCACGTTGTATCAATGCTGCATATTAATATCGACGACCCACCAGGTGGCCCGGGTTCGAATCCCGGTCGGGGCAAGTTACCTGGTTGAGGTTTTTCCGAGGTTTTCCCTCAACCCAATACGAGCAAATGCTGGGTAACTTTCGGTGCTGGACCCCGGACTCATTTCACCGGCATTATCACCTTTATCTCATTCAGACGCTAAATAACCTAGATGTTGATACAGCGTCGTAAAAGAACCTAATAAATAAATAAATAAATAAATAATAAATCGACGACCCAATTCAAAAGGGAAACAACTCAAAATTTAAACTTTTGAGAAATGTGAATTTTAAAGCTTCGTGTTGCTATGAAAAATTCAATTAACACATTCTAATTTGAAACTTATCTTAATATATAAAATTGAATGTGGGTATGTATGTATGTATGTATGTATGTATGTATGTATGTAGGCCCTATGTATGTATGTATGTATGTATGTATGTATGTATGTATGTATGTATGTTCTCTATACAAATCTACACGCTTTGACCGATATGTGCCAGTTTGCACATTTAATCTTCATAACCAGGAGAAGAACATAGGCTACATTAAAATTGTTCAAATGGAAGTTAAATTAATTAAAATTATAAAGAATAAAAATAAATAGATCAAATCTTCATGCATAATATTAAAATACAAAATCTTCTACAGTCAATTGTTCTTTATTATTGCCTGTTGTATTCAACATAGACTTTCACGAGGCCTTGGAAATTTTAACACGAAATTAAATTACATTGTTGTTACACATCATGAAGGCTAAAACTAGATAATTCATGCAATAAGTATCTTTACGCAGTCCAGGACCGTATTATGAATTCCTCGATGCAGTTTTGTAGATAGTGAGCAGACTGTTTTATCCAATTGAATTCTAGAATTCTTTCAAATTACAAGGATTGCTACCACATAATTTACTTAATATTGAATAGCCATAGTAGACCTACTATTGCGAAATATTGACTCACCAAAATTATGCACTAACAAGAATTTGTGTCAAAAACTCATGCGAAACGTAATATGAGTGGCAACATTAACTGGAGAAACGAAAGAAGATAATGTTTTTATCCCACGTATTGCTATTATAGCCATTCGATTTTAAGCAATTATTATAAGTTATAGTAATATTTGTGATAATATTACAATATTATAATATTGCAATAATAATATAGAGCCTATTTTACTGTTACTGTTAACCCGTCTTTTATTAATAAGTTATGGTTACTAATGACTTGGCCGTTTATAGAAAAATATGATTTTCTGTTGTGGTAGTGTTCTACATTGCCTTCTCCAGGATAGTGAATTCTGATGAGTATAGTCTCCGTTACTGCAAAACACCCGAAATCCATGTATTTGATAGAATCCATCCGTTACAGATTGTAGTTTGGCCTTGAAGGAAATTAAATATATTGTGGGCAGAAAGGCTTAATAATGCATAATCCCGTGGTACGATAAATATTATCATCAATCACAATGTTAAATATCTTAAATATCACTGTAGCATAAGGTCTTAATGTTGTTAAAACTCTATTCATAGGTGAGATGGAATTATTTCGATTAGTCAGTTTCTTTGGATATTAGTGGCACTTTCTTTAATATTCGTCACTAGGGAGGAGAAAACATAAGTAAATATGGTTCGTTTTGGTTTTATATAGTTCCCTTGCCGAGGTCTCCGATAAGTCTAACAGACAGTTTATTTAGAAGTAGACCAAAATTTAAAACCCGGGCAACGCCGGGTAATTTAAGCTAGCGGTATATAAAACATAATAACAGAATTTGGACTAATTTCAACGATCCACAGTAGACCAGAACCTCAATATAGCTGGAAAAAATTATAGTTTTCATAGTCACCAAAGTGTGTGTTTCTACTCTGTAAACACTACTAACCAGATGTCTGTACTTCAGAAATCCGCAAGACAGAAAGGGATTCGGAAAGATTAGCAACAGTAAATACATAGAGGAAGTTGATGATTGATAAACACCCGGGTGGTCCGCACCCAGTTGTGAGTTGGAGCGATGCAAGGGAAGATCGTTCTGTGTTGTGCTTAAACAAAATGGGTGCTATGCATTGACATTTCGCTAGCCCGTGCTACGAGCGTGCTAAACTAGCCCCGGTTATCGACTGATTACTTGTACAGGATTCATATCATATCATATCGCTAACACTGGTTTATGAATAGGAAAAAAGTTATTTCGCTGATCGTCCACCGGAAGCCCGCGCTAAGAATGTCTATGAATATGGCTCAATATTTTTTAAATACCATGTGAAAAGTGTACCCAAAGATGTGTTTATGGTTTATATAAAGTTTAATTAACCTATTTCATGTCAATACCGTGATAACTATGTTCCAAGTTAGGCCTACTGAACTGAAAATTAAATTTTCGATCATGAAGTTGAATTTTACTGATATTTTAAAAATCGGCACGAATTCGCATGGAATTTTTGTTATAAAAATACAAAACAACATTTGGACATTTTTCCCATATTGTGGTTTAACTGCCAACGCGCGCCTTATATATATATATATATATATATATATATATATATATATATATATAGTTTTATTTATTTTAGGTGACTGGCAGCAAAAACTGCTTTCGGTGAATCGCAAAGAGTTATTTGAATTAATTCTCGACAAAAAACGATCTTCTGAATCATTATACGATTATGTTTTCACCAGATTATAAATAGGCAAGTGTACACAGAACATTTTTTAGGGATTTAAGGAATCAATTTATTATTTTATTAATGGTTTTAAGAAACTATGGAAGTTGTGCGGGGCTTAAAAAGACAGATTTCTGGCTAAATATTCGGAATGGTTGACGTCTGAAGTGAAGATTCCTTAATAAAAGACCAGTGATGTAATATTATAAGATCTATTTTTTTATTTTAGTAGGTTATTTTGCGACGTTTTATCAACATCTTAGGTTATTTAGCGTCTGAATGAGATGGTGATAATACCGGTGAAATGAGTCCGGGATACAGCACCGAAAGTTATCCAGCATTTGCTCATATTGGGTTGAGGGAAAATCTCGGAAAAAACTCAACCAGGTAACTTGCTCCGACCGGGAATCGAATCCGGGCCACCTGGTTTCACGGCTAGATGAGTTTTAACCGTTACTCCAGAGGGTGGCTTATGAGATCTATATAATCAGTTTCGGATACAGAGTGGCCAAAAAAAGCCTTTCATGAGGTAGGGCTCAAAACGAAACAAATTTACCGAACTCTGCGGTAAGAGAGACGCAAGCGTTCCTGTCCGCTTGCTATTCTGCCATGATTCTTCAAGGCATGTGTAGCTATTAGGTTACATTATTTTCGGCTCTCTCCTTCAAAATTCTCTAAAATGGCTTAAATGGAATGACGGAACTCGGATTGAGACAAGTGATCAACAGGCTTGGAGTTCATATATTCAGTTTTCTCACATCCCCAAACTTCCTTGCAAAAACACGTTTTCGCTTATGATACCTTTAAATGTATCCCCTTCCATTTTCCGTTCATTCATTCACAGTCCTGTCGGCTTTCCCCCCATAATAGTACATTATGCAACGAGCCTGTAATAGAAGTAATTAAGACGCGAGTATGTTTATGAAACGAGCGCAAGCGAGTTTCATAATTTTCATACGAGAGTCTCAATTACCATTATAGGCAAGTTTCATACGACTTTTTATGCTCGACCATATTTCTAACTTGAAATTATTCATAAGTATTCATGTTATTCTTATCTGACTGGAGAGCGGAACTGACCTTGTGCAATATCTCGTAAATTGTGAGATGTGCGCAGACGCGAAAGTATTGATTTTTTCCGAGAAACAAATGTCATTGACCATGATATAATCTAGAGAGTAAAATAAAGATTAATCTTGATATAACCTTGAAATTGATTTAGACATTGAAAAACGAGATGACAAATTGAATTTATTTGAATATTATTTAGAATTAACGCTAATTATTATAGTAACAGAACATAATAGTATTAGATTTCCAGCCTACGTGACGTTTCGCTAGTTGTCTTTCGATTGCATATCCGAGAATAATCGATACTTGCGCTTTCATATTGCTACAATGGTGTTTTCTGATTGGTGGAACACCTGAACTTTAATGAATAGGTGTAGTTTAATTAAAGGGCTGCTACCAGGTGTATAATTACTACATTTCGGCATGGTCGAGCATAAAATACGCTCAAGTCCCTTAAGTAATACAGTGTGAAGGAAGCAAGACAAATGATCTTTAGGCTAGGAATTCATATAAAGATTAAATGTGTCCCAAAAGTCCTTGCAAGGACGCGATTATCATCAGTTTATGGTAGGCAAGGTTCTGGATATGTTACGAAGGCAGGCTCGCGGAACACAGTTTGTGAATCGCAGCTACACGCCCTCACCTGTGTTGCTGCCGTCGCAGACAAGGCGTACATGACAGATTGTCAAGTTCAGTGGGGTGTGGAACAACCTGCGTCTATGGTTTCAGATCACGACTCCACACAACACTGAACCTGCCCGGACAGCCAGGAATGGCACTTCATACCTCAGTCTTCAGTTTCACTCACGACTGTGTGGTGGAAATGCAGAAATTATGAAAAAATCTACTCCAAACTCGAGTTCAAATTTATATTTTGGAGAATTTTTAATTAATTTTTGTAAAAAGAATGCAATGATTGTTCGATTCTAGGCTACATTATTCCAACAACATAAAAGAAGAAGATACGCATGGAGAAGAGACGATAGAAGATATCAGATAGAGTGATAGACTATGTACAGTAGTGGCAAAAAAACCGGACCGACCCTTGTAGCTGATTTCAGAGCCTTGTTCACTCCAGAGCACGATAGACTGGTAACTAAGACTTTCGTGGTTCGAATCCTGCCTGGGAAGGAAACTTTTTTTCGTTCCTTATTCAAATTTATTCCGAATACTTTTCGATTGCAGCGATATTTTACTACTTAACTTATTATTCCCAGAACATGAATTTTACCAGAAATCGAAAAATATTGGGAATAAATTTGAATAAGGAACAAAAAAAAGTTTCCTTCCCAGGTAGGATACAAACCACGAAAGTCTTAGTTACCAGTCTAACGTGCTCTGGAGCGAACACGGCTCTGAAATCAGCTGTAAGGGTGGGTCCGGTTTTTTTGCCACTACTGTACTTAGGTGGCTTCCATACTCCATCGACAAATCTATCGTGCTATCAAAAAGGAGTGCATTATAAGGCAGTAAATTTTTTTAATAGCCTTCCTCTGGATATAAAAAATGAAACTAAAAAACGTAAGATTATTTAGGGCCAAATTAAAGAAATACCTAATTTGTCACGCCTTCTATTGTGTGGTAAATTTATGACATTCAACAACGTTGCATGAATATTTCCCTCTTGCGTAGTACGAGAATAAATAATAAAGTGAATAAGCGCTAAACTGGAGAATTCCCACGGTATATTTGAACCGTGCCGTTACGTTTAGCACCAAATTTAAGTAAATACACAATCTCGCCAACATAAGAACACGACGTTGGTGTGTGGCGTCGTTGGAAGGAGAAATTTGTTTCATTTCTCTCTCTCTTTCTCTCTCTCTCTCTGTCTCTCTCTCTGCCTCCTTCGTTCTGAACATTACTGAGAGATAGCACCACTGTTAGCTACAAGGTATATTTGCGCAAATATATTGAAGTAGATTACGTGACTTATTACGTGACTTGGGTGAGAGTCTCGAGACAAAACAGTTTTGCTATATTTCTTTTTTTATTAAATGTTAAGCACAGGAACGCCATTTCGTAATTTTATTTAAGAAACAAGCCAAACAAATTATCTTTGCATCAAAAACGGATGCTCTCTGGACCAAATTATCGTATTTTATAATTGTTTGAATGCAACAGAAGCCAGAAGTCTTGCACTTGACTAATGCCGTGAATTATTTAAGAATATAGCCGCTAATTTTACTACCACCATTTCGATTGTGTTTTGTTTGGCACGGCTCGTTACGGCCCGGTGACTAGTGGCCAGCGAGTAACGTCGACTATCGATATTGCTCTGCCGTGGGTATTATCCAGTTGTTCCGTGAATAAGTTTTGCTGATGATATGGCGTTATTAGCAGCAGAAGAGGTGATACTGAGGGACATTCTACTGGACAGCTGTGAGCAGTATGGGATAAAGATAAATGCAAACAAGACGAAGACCATGGTTATCGGGAAAAACTAAAGAAAATAAATTAACGAATTCTAAATGAGGCAGTAGAACAAGTGGACAGCTTCAAATGTTCGTGGTGTACTGTATGCAGCAACATGAGCTGCTGCCAGGAAGTCAAAAGAAGGATAACAATGGCAAAGGAAGCTTTTAATAGAAAATGGAGTGACTGGTGATGTGCTTTGTGTTGTATCATTACATGAGGTACAAACATGAGCATTAAAACGAAGTGAAAATATACGACTAGAAGCGTCTGAATTTGGATATGAAGAAGAATGGAGCGCGTGAAATGGCGGGATAGAATAAGGAATAAAATTAAGCTTGCTAGAAAGAGTGGATGGAGAAAGAATAATGCTGAAACTGATCAGGAAGAGAAAAAGAAATTCGCTGTACCACTGGCTAAGAATAGACTGCATATTGACGGATGCACTGGAAGTGAACGGGAAATGAGTTCGTCGCAGGAGAAGATATCATATGATAGACGGCATTAAGATATATGGATCATATGCAGAGACTAAGAGGAAGGAAGAAAATAGAAATGTTTAGCATTTCACATTTCAACTAGAATTAATATCAATATTGAATAATGTGCGATATTATGCATAGAATATCTAAACAAATAGTGAAAACCTATGAAAGAGTTTAACTGCTTTCAATGGTTGAAGCTAGAGCACATAAAAAACATAAAATATGATGACCTATTGACATGCATTGAATTCTTACACTCTAAAAACATCACTATTCATGATTATAAACTATTTTATCAATTTTATTCTGCAATGTACAAAGATATGATAATCAAGTTAATTTGCACAACGATTTAAGTTTAGATAAACATTCTGAAAATTCTTTAATTTCAATAGTTCTGCGAGCACTGAAACTTCCTCAGAACTTTTAAAAATATGTTAATACTATTTATTTATCCCAAGTCACAATGGAAGTGCTGAGAGAGTATTTTCCCTAATACCTGCTCAATGGACAAAAGAACGAAATCGCATCTAATGAAGACAGTCAGAGGTATCATCATGGTGAAATATAATTTCAAGGATATGTCCTGTGAACAGTTCCATAGTTATTTGGTACAAGATGTAAGTTGGTCCCTTCAGGCTCTTGTGCACAAAGTGGGCTCCACCGATAAATAGGGTACAGATGTAATACTGATCCAGCAACTAGTGAGAAAACTAAGGTGAGCCGTTGTTTTTATCTTTAATTTTGTTCATACCAATTTTTAATAAAAAGTTTTCCTTTTTCAGCAATGTCCCCTTATTTTAGATTCCATGTCCTCCTATAGAATTTCTTCTCAACTGTTATCTCACTAGAGGTTTTGATTTTATCGATAAATCTGCAAGTGGAACACGAGCAGATTTATCTAAAGAAAATCAAAATTCGAGTGGGATTTAATTGACTATGACACGATTAGAAGAAAGTATATAAAGATTAGAAGTAACGAAGTACTCTAATACAATAAAATATTAATTGACTTACGAAAATACAACTGTCTTGAAATGTATTATTGTACCACCTCAACATTACGCTAGATGGCAGTAGTGTGTTACGATTAGCTGTTTTCTTGTTATCAGTTGTGGCAACTATGGAATCTTCATTGAACTCTGTGGACGGTTACTAGTCAAGAAGGCTTTGTTGATTCAGTTTCATTTTTATTGAAACAGTCGCACTCCACTTTAATTATCTGGATCCCGGTAATCAACGTCACTTGACAGATGATTTTCAATAAATCTTAGTATATTAAACAATCTCTGATACGTGACTATCCATAATATAATATAGCAGAAGCTATAACATAACCTAAATAATATAACGAGTGTTAGAGAAGTTTTAATTAGGGATGATGAAAGACACAAGAAAATTTTTAATTAACGAAGATGAAAAAAATAAACATGAATAATTTTAAAAGGAACAATTATTGAATGTACAATTTTCAAATTCGAATGTTTTAGTGATTGTTGTTTAGTTGATGTTATATTGGACGTGTGTGTGTGTGTGTGTGTGTGTGTGTGTGTGTGTGTGTGTGTGTGTGTGTGTGTGTGTGTGTGTGTGTGTGTGTGTGTGTGTGTGTGTGTGTGTGTGTGTGTGTGTGTGTGTGTGTGTGTGTGTGTGTGTGTGTGTGTGTGTGTGTGTGTGTGTGTGTGTGTGTGTGTGTGTGTGTGTGTGTGTGTGTGTGTGTGTGTGTGTGTGTGTGTGTGTGTGTGTGTGTGTGTGTGTGTGTGTGTGTGTGTGTGTGTGTGTGTGTGTGTGTGTGTGTGTGTGTGTGTGTGTGTGTGTGTGTGTGTGTGTGTGTGTGTGTGTGTGTGTGTGTGTGTGTGTGTGTGTGTGTGTGTGTGTGTGTGTGTGTGTGTGTGTGTGTGTGTGTGTGTGTGTGTGTGTGTGTGTGTGTGTGTGTGTGTGTGTGTGTGTGTGTGTGTGTGTGTGTGTGTGTGTGTGTGTGTGTGTGTGTGTGTGTGTGTGTGTGTGTGTGTGTGTGTGTGTGTGTGTGTGTGTGTGTGTGTGTGTGTGTGTGTGTGTGTGTGTGTGTGTGTGTGTGTGTGTGTGTGTGTGTGTGTGTGTGTGTGTGTGTGTGTGTGTGTGTGTGTGTGTGTGTGTGTGTGTGTGTGTGTGTGTGTGTGTGTGTGTGTGTGTGTGTGTGTGTGTGTGTGTGTGTGTGTGTGTGTGTGTGTGTGTGTGTGTGTGTGTGTGTGTGTGTGTGTGTGTGTGTGTGTGTGTGTGTGTGTGTGTGTGTGTGTGTGTGTGTGTGTGTGTGTGTGTGTGTGTGTGTGTGTGTGTGTGTGTGTGTGTGTGTGTGTGTGTGTGTGTGTGTGTGTGTGTGTGTGTGTGTGTGTGTGTGTGTGTGTGTGTGTGTGTGTGTGTGTGTGTGTGTGTGTGTGTGTGTGTGTGTGTGTGTGTGTGTGTGTGTGTGTGTGTGTGTGTGTGTGTGTGTGTGTGTGTGTGTGTGTGTGTGTGTGTGTGTGTGTGTGTGTGTGTGTGTGTGTGTGTGTGTGTGTGTGTGTGTGTGTGTGTGTGTGTGTGTGTGTGTGTGTGTGTGTGTGTGTGTGTGTGTGTGTGTGTGTGTGTGTGTGTGTGTGTGTGTGTGTGTGTGTGTGTGTGTGTGTGTGTGTGTGTGTGTGTGTGTGTGTGTGTGTGTGTGTGTGTGTGTGTGTGTGTGTGTGTGTGTGTGTGTGTGTGTGTGTGTGTGTGTGTGTGTGTGTGTGTGTGTGTGTGTGTGTGTGTGTGTGTGTGTGTGTGTGTGTGTGTGTGTGTGTGTGTGTGTGTGTGTGTGTGTGTGTGTGTGTGTGTGTGTGTGTGTGTGTGTGTGTGTGTGTGTGTGTGTGTGTGTGTGTGTGTGTGTGTGTGTGTGTGTGTGTGTGTGTGTGTGTGTGTGTGTGTGTGTGTGTGTGTGTGTGTGTGTGTGTGTGTGTGTGTGTGTGTGTGTGTGTGTGTGTGTGTGTGTGTGTGTGTGTGTGTGTGTGTGTGTGTGTGTGTGTGTGTGTGTGTGTGTGTGTGTGTGTGTGTGTGTGTGTGTGTGTGTGTGTGTGTGTGTGTGTGTGTGTGTGTGTGTGTGTGTGTGTGTGTGTGTGTGTGTGTGTGTGTGTGTGTGTGTGTGTGTGTGTGTGTGTGTGTGTGTGTGTGTGTGTGTGTGTGTGTGTGTGTGTGTGTGTGTGTGTGTGTAAAAGAAGTGAACTCGGTGATGTACATGGTGTATCCCTCAACTTATTCAGGATTTCCGAATGGTGCTCTTCATTTATTTGTAAATAGAGTTTCAGGGAAGATGCATAGCTATGACCAGTGATCTTTATTAATTCTTGTTCTTGAATGCCAATGTGAGTCATATTTAAAACTGCTGTGCATCGACTGGAGTGGTTTGTAATTTTCTGTTTTTTGACGTCCAGACCAGTGCAATTTGAAATGTTGACAAACAAAGAAACAAATGCTAGGGTAGTGATAAAAATAAACAAATGCTAGGGACGCGATAAAATTAAACAAATGCTAGGGACGCGATAAAATTGTGCGATAAGCAGCCATGATTGGTTGAAAGACGTCCTTTCGTACCGTTTTATTGGACAAAAGTAGTGTGACGTAGTAAAAGTGTAATAGTCATGGTAACCTTACAGTTTTATCAGAGTAGGGTACCGCTTTAAACGTTTCGTGTTAAAAAAATAAACAGAAGAGGGAGTTTATGCTGTACAACCGACTACGGGAATAGAAACCCCGACCTCCCAACGCAATGCTGGCTGTCTCGTTGTACATAACAAACCCACGACTCCGGCATGACAAACGCTGTCGGTTGCCATAGCAAATTGTACAAGACTCTGGCAGTCTTACACGGCTGCCTCCGGACGCAAGTTATCTGGACATGCTTTATTGTTTAGAAATTCTAATATGACTCCAGCTTAGTTATTGTGAGAGTGTGTAATAAAGGCTCCCAGAAAGCGTGGGCATCCGCCGGTAGGTCTTTCGGACGGGGTATTATACCTCCGTGTCAAAATATCACCGCGGAGATGCTGCAACAGATAAAACCAGGCTGGAAAACATCTCATCAACAAATCCTCCAAACTATTCTCTTTTTGTCTCCCCTCCCTCCTCTCGTCTTTATTTTTTATACCTCCTCCTCTCTGTCTAATTCCCTGTCTTTCTTAGACCCATCAACTTTTGTCCCCTTATAAAGTTCAACTTTTGTCTCTTGTCGTTGTCTTTTAAGAAAGGGAAAAATCCACACCTGCAGATGACACTTGAAAAACGATGTTGTTGGTTTTAGCCGCCGAGGCGGTGAGGCTCTATGTGCGCTCACCGTGTGATTCGAAACACTGGCGTCACACAAAAACTGCGATTCAGAGATTCAATCCTTTCGAGGCTACCTGTGTTTGTATTTACCGGTCTCCACTGTAGAAGCACCTGGTCTGATTTCAGATTGATTTCCGAGAAGCTAAGAGGAAGAACTTAGTAGAATGCTACACAAAACATTAACATTAATATTATGAATGCATTATTTATTACTATTATTTTGTACTACCACTACCACTACCACTACCACTACCACTACTACTGCAACTGCTGCTACTGCTACTGGCGGCCGGTAGCTCATTTGGTAAAGTATATTATATCTAAGTTTGAGAAGCCGTTATTCTTGAACATGCATAAGCGGTTTTATTTTAAGTAGTGCTGTTGATCGATCAAAATATTTAATCGATTAATTATTTGATAGATTAATCGAGTTTTGATCGAGTTGAAAAATGCTTTAATATAATCTTACTCTATTACACAATTATTATTAAATTTAACTTGTGTTCGGTAATAAGCATAAGTATTAAATGTTGTATATCTGTATATATTGTATCGTTATATTACAAAACAACTAGGCCTATTTGAATTACTTACTAACATAATTGAGGCTTATAATTTATTGTGTCAATTTCTCCGGGAATTTTTTAGATAAACGTAAATAACGAAAAGTATGAAGACTCAGTTAATTGTGTTCATCCATGATTTTAAAATGTTAGTGCATTCACATGCTCCGAATTAGGTGCCGCTCTACGTTTAGTAACAATGTTTCCTGCATAACTAAACAGGAAAAAACTGTTTTTCTGTTAAGCACTTCTCCACGATTGTTCAATTTAAATCCAAACGTTTCACTGAGTTTACCTCTCAAATTCTCATATGACATAATGGAGTTCACACTTTTCACAAAAAACAGAAAACTGATTTTTTTCTTTATCAAACTAAACACACAACCTTCATATACAAACTCAGTACAGAAACTGCAACAGCAAAAGTACAGCGGTCGAAACTGAACATTGGCTATTGTAACCGAATCACCAGATTTTAAAAAGAGAAGAAGGTAGTTACGCTCTCACTTGCACACAGTGTAGCCATGGCTATTTTATAAAGGGTGAGGAAGACGAATCCCAGAAAAGTATGTATTTCATATGCTAGGAAGATGAGCTGACAACAAGGTGGAAGTTTTCTTGGAAAACCATAAAACTTAATAAGGGTTTCGTATTGTGTTTCAACTTTTAATAGAGGTAGACTATGTCACTGTCCTATATCTCCATCTCTTTCTGAAGTGTTTGTGCAAAGATTTTCCCTACCCTACCTGGTTTACAGTTACAAAAATAACAGTACTATTGTGCTTTTAAGTAAGCAATTTCCGAGAGAAAAATATTGTCGGAATTGTTAGTATGTATTAACAAAATAATAATTAATATCAACTACAATTGATTCATTTTAATCGACTCGATTATTCGATTAAATATTTTTGATCGATTAATCTTACAACAGAAATTGATCGATTAATCGATTAAATTCCATAACACTAATTTAAGGGATTATCTCTGTACGTGCTGTACTGTAATTATTGCAGTAATATTGTAATATTATTTTTCAATTTATTATGCAGAAAAATTGAGAGAAAACATTTGTACGGTCCATTTTGTGGAAATAATTTTTATTCGATTTTTTTTAACAACTTGAGTTATTTTTCCAATAAAAGTTACCACCCCTATTTCATTTTGGAAACTTCCAGATCCTGTAAAAAAGTGTAATCAGTTAGATTTTGAAATAAATACTAGAAAGGTAACAAAATAATATTTTAAATGCAAACTATATTGTATTTGCAATTGAGCCAGCTTTGCTCGTTCTTCAACTTTTTTTTTTTTGATTTTGTAAAAAGCCCTTCCCAACCTTGTATCGTAATATCTATATATATAATTTGAACTGGTAATGGAAATTACGGGAAAACGGCTGAACGGATTTTAATGAGTGACCCCTCATTTTCATGCCTGGCATCCAAAGTTTTTCGGAAAAGTAGTAGTTTTCAGTGAAATGTCAATTTTCCTACATAATTTTCCTATTTTCCAAAATTCATCTGTTGTCACTTTTGAGAACTAATTCTATCGAATCACGGCCGACTTGATTGAATTTCAGAACAAAACACACACTACAATAAACAATAGGCTATTACACGAAGGCCACGACCTGCAGGATTGCCGACATATTTAGAGCACAATTCAATTTGTTATTAAAAACTGATTCTGCAGAGTATAATTTTCTGAGTACAGCTGTGTATTGGATATTCAAATCTACGAAACCTGAGGTGGTTTGATGACATTATTACCATTAGAAATTAAATATTATTATAGTTAATATGATACATCTATTTTTCATTAATTGTACATAATATTGATGCTATATTGATGACATGAAAGTGAAACGTTTTGTGGTTATGTAAGTAAATGTAGAGAATATCTTAATTTAGATCTTCATTTCTATAATTTACTGAGTGGCTGCTATATATAACTACAAAACTTAAGTAAGATAATAATATTGTTATTAAAAATCAAATATTTTTATACTTATTAAACCAGTGGGGTTGGGTCTTTTTCATATACTTAATGGCGGTGTAGTGTAGATATTGATATGTGTCATTGTTTTCAGTATTGGCTCGAGAGAGCGCAAAAATTACAGTTCCTAAGGTAAGATAAAAAGGTATTACTTACTGATAAAATAAGAGGCCTAGAAAATTTTGTAGTCTCCAGATCATTTCAGCAAGATCACTTAGTAGGATAAAATGATTTTACGCTCTACATTTCAAGTTCTACATGCAGCAGCTATACGAAAATGCTATTGTTCGAAAGCTTAGCAAACCTGACATTTTTTTAACTTTTGCCTACAATCCAAAATGACCTGAAATAGCTACTGATATCGTCCTGACATTGATACTTGTGTTTTCGCGTTGAAACTCAAAAACTGAAGTTGGATAGGTTCAAGAAAAAGTATTTGGCCTAAAAAAATCCATTCAGAGGGAGTATGTTTCATTATTATGGAAGCAAATAACTATCAAAAAGACAAGTATTCTTCACTGAAAATAAATCTGAAAAATTTTTATTTGAACGTCTAACGAACTTTGTTTGCAGCAGTATTTGCTGCACAAGCCACTAGTATACTATAATTTAACATAGGTCGTATTTTTCTCGTATCGTACAAAATATGCAAAATATTCCCTCCGTTTCAAAATATGGTATAGTAACAAACAAAACAAGTTTGATTATTGCGCATAATAATGACAATAATAATAATAATAATAATAATAATAATTATTATTATTATTATTATTATTATTATTATTATTTATTTTAGCTGGCAGAGTAAAGGCCGTAAGACCTTCTCTTCCACTCAACCAGCAAAAAGTATAAATACATATGTATGAGCTTACGAAGAATTCAACAATTTGAATACGCTCACGAAATATTTCGCGGTGTGGTATTCTGTTCAGTAGTAAAGGGACTATCAGGCGTGCAGTTGTGAATGTTTCTAATCTTCTGAAGAGCACCAAACTATAATATTTAAGTAGTTTATTATGGACAGAAATCAAATGGGCTCCTGCTGTGGTGTTCCTTTTGCAGAAAATATAACAACCCAGTTAATTTTGAATAGGACATCTAAGGCTCAACAGTCGTACAAAATCGGGTTGTAAGTTATTGCAGTTTTTATGTTAATTGGCCCCCTCAAAACAATGTTTTTCCTTCTATTTTATTAATTTGACATCACACATAATGAAATGTGCCTAATTTTTATGTTTTTCTTATGTTAATTTATCCAATAAATAAGTAGGCCTACCTATAAGTTATATTATATTACTGAAAACTTTAACAAATGTATACCATATTTTGGAACAGAATTAATTATATCTTTCTATACCATATTTTGGAACACAGGGAGTATCAAAAATTAATTTATTTAAGTAATTAAAATAAGTGTTGTTGCCATGTGATGCAGGTTTCAAACAGTTTACTGCCTGTGTTTCGAAGGTGGGTTAATACGTCCCAGTCTAATGTAGACACGTCCCAAAGCATTTCAAACGCTCCAGACTTGACGCCAAGTTTCATAACAATAAAGAACAAAATTTAAGTCAATCGTTCCTCTATAAAAGTCGTTAAGTGCGGGTGAAGGAGACCGACGTGGCCAGAGAGACAGGGTGGGCTCACAAGATCACGGACCGAAGAGACTGTTTATGCATATTTAACTTCTATCTTTGCTGTGACATACCTTTCCATCTACACACAGATGTACGAGCAGCCAAAATAATGGGTTGTTGATACTATGCAACGATACCTGACATACGTAGATATCGATTATCGATAAAGTGGAGAATACCCTCGATACTTGATGGATATATTGTAATTGTTTCGAAATTACAGTTCTCACTTTTTTCTGATAAAAATCTTTATTTTAAATTAGAATATGGTATGAAAGAGAACTATGTAATGAAGTATAATAAAATAAACGAAAAGAATAACAAACAGTTAAACCCGTAGAAAAATAAAATACAACTGAAATTTTGAATCCATGTTGAATCTTTCGTCCACTACTTTTAACACGGATATTAATAATTGATTAAATGGCGATCTTACTCGTGTTAATTATGTAAGCATGTGCGGCTTACAGCTGATTCGGTGCTACTTCACACCATCCTCAGAGCCTACTAGATCTCGGCGCTATCTCAACTTCGCTGCCTGTTGTGTGGGTGCGTTCGTGTGATGAAGATAATTTTTTTCGTGTGATGAAGAGTTGTGTCAAATATTGTATGTGTTCTGAAATTGATCTGTGTGTTGAGAATTTGATTGGGGTGAGTTTTAGTGTGTCTGTATATTTCATATTGTTCTAGTGTGTTAAGTTTTTGGTTTATGGGTTGTATGTGTAGGATTTCCATGTCTGTATTTACGTTATTGTATGTGTGGTTAGCATTAGTTATGTGTTCGGCATATGTAGATGTTTTGTGTCCTCTGGTTATTGCTTTAATTTGTTCTTTGTATCGAGTTTGGAATGATCTGCCTGTCTGTCCAATGTAAAAAACTATTGCATGTGAGTTTGTATACGTCTGTGTGGTTGTATTTATTTGTTTGTGTTGTTTGTGTGTTGAGATGTCTTTGTAGTGTGTTCTCTGTTCTGTATGCTATGTTGTATTTCTGTTTTCTGAATGAGGATTCGATCTTGTGTGTGTTTTTGTTTTCGTATGTTAGTGTGATGTATTTCTTGTGTTCTTGTGTTTGTGTTGTGTTTTGTGTGTTTTTGTGTTTCTTGAGTTTTTGTTTTGCCTTCCTTATGATGTTGTCTATTATGTTTGGGTTGTAACCATTTTCTTGTGCTATGTATCTGATTGTGTTCACTTCTTCATTGTAGTTTTGTTGGCTCATGGGTATGTTGAGTAATCTCTGTACCATTGTCCTGAATGCAGCAAGTTTGTGGTGTGTGTGGTGATGGTGGTTGGTTTTCTGTATATTTTGAAGGCGTGTTTGAATTTGTTTTATTTTTTATTCTTGACTGTTTAATAATGTTTATTTTAGAAACAGTAATGTAGGCTAGACCTTGGGATCCATAAATCATAGTAGTAAATCATTAATTTCCACGGCAACCTTATAATGTTTATGATATTTAAATTAATACAGGTCTATCAGAAAATCAAAAATATTAATTGTCTCGCTGAAATGAGTGATTCTGATAAAATCTTTCCTTCAGATATTGAAGAAACTGTTATTTTATCCCTTTCACAAGAAAAATGTACTGCTAAATATGAGTTGATTTTATTTCAATGTGCTATTTTTTTTTCAGTAAATTGAGAGTTGATTAGGCCTACTGTACTGAATACGTTAGTTAATGTCGTTACCGCGATGAAATAGGTACTGTAAGTGTGGGTAAGTAGGTATTATTAAACGGTCGTGGATAAAATTGGCTACTATATGCAACTAATGGGTTAGATCCATTATTATTCCCTAGTGTGATTTTTAATAACGAGATGTGAGCTATAATGTAATATGCTCCAAAACAAACAGTATTGAAAATGTTTACTGAACTGAAAATATATAGTAAAGTAAATCCATGGCGCTACAGTCCTTTGCAGGGCCAAGACCGACCAACCGGCTGCTGGCCTCACGTCCACATCCCGAAGAATATGTCACTAGACAGCTAAGCCATTAGATAAAAGTACTAACGAGATTAGAATTCGTTATTTTATTCTAATGAGGCTAAGGATGACAAAAATAAGGAAAAGAAGCAGAAGAAGGATAAAGGGGACAATTTTAATAAAATGAAGTAAAGTGAAAAAATTAGACTGATAATTATGAGAAAGGGAATTAGAAGACAAAAATTAAGGGTGATAAATATCACGAAGGAAAGTAGAAGGAAAAGAACAGTGGTGATAATTAAGAGAAAGGAAAGTAGAAGGGAAATATTAAGGGTGATAATTATGAGAAAGGAAAGTAGAAGGGAAATATTAAGGGTGATAATTATGAGAAAGGAAAGTAGAAGGGAAATGTTAAGAGTGATAATTATGAGAAAGGAAAGTAGAAGGGAAATGTTAAGAGTGATAATTATGAGAAAGGGAAGTAGAAGGGAAATATTAAGGGTGATAATTATGAGAAAGGGAAGTAGAAGGGAAATGTTAAGAGTGATAATTATGAGAAAGGAAAGTAGAAGGGAAATGTTAAGAGTGATAATTATGAGAAAGGAAAGTAGAAGGGAAATATTAAGGGTGATAATTATGAGAAAGGAAAGTAGAAGGGAAATATTAAGGGTGATAATTATGAGAAAGGAAAGTAGAAGGGAAATGTTAAGAGTGATAATTATGAGAAAGGAAAGTAGAAGGGAAATGTTAAGAGTGATAATTATGAGAAAGGGAAGTAGAAGGGAAATGTTAAGAGTGATAATCATGAGAAAGGAAAGTAGAAGGGAAATGTTAAGAGTGATAATCATGAGAAAGGGAAGTAGAAGGGAAATGTTAAGGGTGATAATTATGAGAATGGAAAGTAGAAGGGAAATATTAAGGGTGATAATTATGAGAAAGGAAAGTAGAAGGGAAATATTAAGGGTGATAATTATGAGAAAGGAAAGTAGAAGGGAAATGTTAAGAGTGATAATTATGAGAAAGGAAAGTAGAAGGGAAATATTAAGGGTGATAATTATGATAAAGGAAAGTAGAAGGGAAATATTAAGGGTGATAATTATGAGAAAGGAAAGTAGAAGGGAAATGTTAAGAGTGATAATTATGAGAAAGGGAAGTAGAAGGGAAATGTTAAGAGTGATAATTATGAGAAAGGAAAGTAGAAGGGAAATATTAAGGGTGATAATTATGAGAAAGGAAAGTAGAAGGGAAATATTAAGGGTGATAATTATGAGAAAGGAAAGTAGAAGGGAAATATTAAGAGTGATAATTATGAGAAAGGAAAGTAGAAGGGAAATATTAAGGGTGATAATTATGAGAAAGGAAAGTAGAAGGGAAATATTAAGGGTGATAAGTATGAGAAAGGAAAGTAGAAGGGAAATGTTAAGAGTGATAATTATGAGAAAGGGAAGTAGAAGGGAAATATTATGAGTGACTATTTCGTTTATATGACGTCATTCCATTTTAGACCAATGAAGTGTAATGAAATTTTGAATTCCAACCAATCACAGTCAGACTTTGCGATAATTTTTGCAGCTAGATTTATCGCTATCAATTTATCGCATGGTCGTTCTTTTGTTTAGTCGTTGTCGCCAACTGTTTCCCCGTAAATTGATGATCATGAATACATTAAGATGCAACTACACGGTTAAACTTTTATTTCTACTTTAAAGCAATGAATGCAAGATTGATATTTAATATTAATTAATATATTGACGCAGTGAAGACGACGTTCAAAACGGCGCATCATGTAGACACAAAATCTTCATGCATCTTAATTGAACGTACCTTTTAAACTTGATTCCTTCAATATTCTTCCCAGATTGCACGCATACACGATTGGAATATTGAACTGTGTAGATGCAGCTTTAGTTCCGTTACAAACCACAGCGAGAATGCGTTTGTCGAGCTATAAAAAATGCTTTCGTGTAGCACTGATTGTAACGGTCGAAATAAGACACAGCTGAGATTGGTCCTGCTTCCACAGGTAACATAACCTATCATCGCATAACAAACCCAATGACCTTGCATAGTAATAACAAGGTCTTTTGATCAAACTGGCTTCCGTATGGCGTAATAAAATTCGTGTTTTAATTAGGCCTATCTATACATAGATGGCTTCACTGTGTAGCAACATGTCTCGCTGTGAATACATAAGCATTGGTATATAGCTGTCCCCACTGTTACTGTTAAATTAAATTATGATTTCAGCTGATAATGAAAAATAATGTATTTATGTTATAATAATAAGAGAAAAGTGCAGTACATGTAATTAACATTGTTAAACCTGTATTTCGCAATTGGCATTACTGAATAATAACATCGAATTTCTTTATTGCAGTAATCGATATTCGTCTACGAGTATTTCAACTTCACAATGTCTGAATAGGTTAAGTATAACAATTATTAACATTTTGTGATCGACTTTTAGGGATATATTTACATTTTTATTTTATTCACGAAATAGTCCTAATAAATGCCACTCGAGGTCTGAGATTTCCCAGATAAATCCACTCGCTTCGCTAGTGGATTTATCGGCGAATCTCAGACCTCTCGTGACATTACTATAGATAAATATAAGGAATGATAGTAGAAGGAAAAGAATAAGAGTGATAATTATGAGAAAAGGATGCAGAACGAAAATATTAAGGGTGATAATTATAAGAAAGGGAGGTCGAATGAAAAGAATAAGGGTGATAATTATGAGGAAAGGATGTAGAAGGAAAATATTAAGGATGATAATTGTAAGAAAGGGAACTAGAAGGAAATGAATAAGGGTGATAATTTTGAGGAAAGGATGTAGAAGGAAAATATTAAGGGTGATAATTATAAGAAAGGGAAACAGAAGGAAAAGAATAAGAGTGATAATTATGAGAAATGGATGCAGAAGGAAAATATTAAGGGTGATAACTGTAAGAAAGGGAAGTAGAAGGAAATGAATAAGGGTGATAATTATGAGGAAAGGATGTAGAAGGAAAATATTAAGGGTGATAATTATAAGAAAGGGAAGTAGAAGGAAATGAATAAGGGTGATAATTTTGAGGAAAGGATGTAGAAGGAAAATATTAAGGGTGATAATTATAAGAAAGGGAAATAGAAGGAAAAGAATAAGAGTGATAATTATGGGAAAAGGATGCAGAACGAAAATATTAAGGGTGATAATTATAAGAAAGGGAAGTAGAATGAAAAGAATAAGGGTGATAATTATGAGGAAAGGATGTAGAAGGAAAATATTAAGGGTGATAATTATAAGAAAGGGAAGTAGAAGGAAATGAATAAGGGTGATAATTTTGAGGAAAGGATGTAGAAGGAAAATATTAAGGGTGATAATTATAAGAAAGGGAAATAGAAGGAAAAGAATAAGAGTGATAATTATGGGAAAAGGATGCAGAACGAAAATATTAAGGGTGATAATTATAAGAAAGGGAAGTAGAATGAAAAGAATAAGGGTGATAATTATGAGGAAAGGATGTAGAAGGAAAATATTAAGGGTGATAATTATAAGAAAGGGAAGTAGAAGGAAATGAATAAGGGTGATAATTTTGAGGAAAGGATGTAGAAGGAAAATATTAAGGGTGATAATTATAAGAAGGGGAAATAGAAGGAAAAGAATAAGAGTGATAATTATGGGAAAAGGATGCAGAACGAAAATATTAAGGGTGATAATTATAAGAAAGGGAAATAGAAGGAAAAGAATAAGAGTGATAATTATGGGAAAAGGATGCAGAACGAAATTATTAAGGGTGATAATTGTAAGAAAGGGAAGTAGAAGGAAAAGAATAAGGGTGAAAATTATGGGGAAAGGATGTAGAAGGAAAATATTAAGGACGATAATTATAAGAAAGGGAAGTAAGAGGAAATGAATAAGGGTGATAATTATGAGAAAGGGAAGTAGAAGGGAATTATTAGGGCTTAAGAGTGACAATTATAAAAAATGTATATACCTAAGGCAAATATTAAGAGTGATAACTATAAGAAAAGGAAGTAGAATGAAATGAATAGGGGTGATAATTATGAGAAAGGGAAGTAGAAGGGAAATATTAGGGCTTAAGAGTGACGATTATGAAAAAAATGTATATACCTAAGGCAAATATTAAGAGTGATAACTATAAGAAAAGGAAGTAGAATGAAATGAATAGGGGTGTTAATTATGAGAAAGGGAAGTAGAAGGGAATTATTAGGGCTTAAGGGTGACGATTATGAAAAAAATTTATATACCTAAGGCAAATATTAAGAGTGATAACTATAAGAAAAAGGGAAATATTAGGGCTTAAGGGTGACGATTATGAAAAAAATGTATATACCTAAGGCAAATATTAAGAGTGATAACTATAAGAAAAGGAAGTAGAATGAAATGAATAGGGGTGATAATTTTGAGAAAAGTAGAAGGTAAATATTAAGGGTGATAATTATGAGGAAGGCAAATAGAAGGGAAAAAATTAAGTTTATAATTATGTGAAAGGGAAGTAGAAGCAAAATAATAAGCGTGATGAGTATGAGGAAGGGAAGTAGTAGAAAAAGAATAAAGTTTATGATTATGAAGAAGAGAAGTAGAAGGAAAATAATAAGCGTGATGAGTATGAGGAAGGGAAGTAAAGAAGAAGCGAAGAAGGTAAGTTATGTTGTTGATGGATATAATCCAAAGAAAACGTTTAAACATTTGTGATCCCCGGCATGACTGGAAAGGACTATGGAGTCGAATGGAGCCATTGAACGAAATGACGTTTATACGACAGGGGCCATACTGCACATGTAAGCTTAACGTCTGGTCCGCGTGTATTGTCGTATAATAAACTGGTCGGACAAGCAACGGCTCTCCACTAGAGATGATGAATTTAGCTCCCTGCCATTACCCTAACAACGTCTCTTCATTAACATTCCGTCCACTCGCTGCAGCACATCCCTACAAATTAAATCTCTGTAGCCCTACATCCCGGGCGGCCGCGCAAAGGGGTAATTGCACGATCACATCTCATTACTTTGCGAAGGACATTTTAAATTAATACATTTGGTTCATTTTGAACGCAATTTCTTGGAATTTAGCCCGGAAAATACAATAAACTGGTGTATCAGAATTCCTGTAAACCTTGTAGCTATGTATAATCAAAATTTGTTTGAAATGGCGATTTGATTATCCAACAAATTTGATCCATTCCGAATTGAATGTTTTTAGAATTGACCAAATTTATAAATACTCGTTAATGAAATTCTATCATAAAAATAGAATGAAATTTGTAGCTCAGCCACATGATCATAATACAAGACGAAATGAAATTCTTAAATTAGTTGAGCCTAAATGTTTCACATCTGTTGCTTTACTACACAGTACAAATTGTGGTCCACGTCTATATAATTCGATAATAAAATTTAATCCAGAATGACATTTTCAGATCCAGAATTAAAAAATTTATATGACAGACTTCCCTCTATTTATATTATGTACCATGTATTGTAATAGTAATATGCGTTACAAGAGCGGTATGTTGAAGTTTTCATGTTCGAGGAAAAGTCTGAAAAAGCGAAACGTAGTTGAGCTTTTTTAATTTCCGAGAATTGAAAGAAAACATACCGCTCGTGTATCGTACATTATTTTGTGCGAAAATCGTTTATTACATACCTGAAAGAGGAATTTCTAATTAGTTGCAATGAAATCTCCATCTTGGTTTCTGTTCAATGACGGCAAATTTGCAAAACAAAAATATCTATCTTCAACATTGCTGCTTTAAAATGTTTTCTGTGTTTACTATACTCCAGCAGGCCGTGATATACGTCTGTCTTTTTTTTTCCCCCAGTCTATAAATGCGAACTTAAAACGAACGGTAAGGAAATGTAATGATTTATTTTCTATTTTAATATTTTAACAATATTATTTATATAACATATTGCAGTAATAACATCGGCAAGTTTAATTTTGCCGGTCAAGGAGATGTTTAGAAATGGAAAATATCTTTGACATGTAATTCTGCACGTTGAAATTAATTGTTACATTTGTGCAGTTATTCAGACTCACTGGAGCACCACCACCAGATTTTTCTATTGTGCAGTAACTTTAGTGGAGTTGTAGAGTTTACTTAATTTTTGCAGATATTTAAAAACAATAATTAACAGTGCAATTTAGGTGAAATTGCATTGGTAAGTTTTCAATTTATAATTAATACTATATTGAACGTCTCTAAAAATAATATGTTAAAAGCCTAAAGCAATAAAATTAGTATGTCACTTAAGCGGTAAGAAGAGGGAAATTGTTATGTGTGTTAGGTTGAGAATAATGAATGTGGAATTTTAGACTTTCCGCGGATTGGTTTTGTGCGGAAACCAAGCAAACACGCACGATCTCGCACAAAACAAGTTTATTTCTATCCTAAGTATATTTTTTCTATCTCATCTTGGTTACTATTTCAACATGACCTGTACTAATTATACTACTTAATAATAATTTAATATTAATCCACCAATCTCAAGATCGTCTCTTTTTCACTCAGTTATTACTAGTATTATTATTTACTAATTTTATTATCATCTTTATGTGACCTTTTTTCTTAAGTATTTTGTCTACAAAGTATGTATATTTATGTAACGGAACTGTTCCCGAACACGAGCTTTGCTCTTTCGGGGTATTTTATTTTAATGTAACGTTTTTTATGTATATGTTATTATTAAATAAATCTAAAATCTAAATCTAAATGTGATATCATACGCAACACTACAGTGAACCGGTTTTATTTCCTTACCACAAAAGCGGCTTCCGTCATACGGCTTGTAAGATGGTCTTAAAATAATCTGTTGTACAGTCACTGATTACTATCACCATGCTCTCATAATCTCGGCTCTACAGTCAGGTTATGTGTCAACACTACGCTCCGACAGAATTTTAATTCTCAGAAAAGTCCCAGTATTCAATTTTAGAGGACAATAACTGGACTCCGCAGCATATTTGGAATTTTGGAAACCGAAAACATCCGGTCATCAATCACCACAAAGAACTGAACTCAGGACCTTTCATTCCATATCCAGTTACTCTACCAATTGTTCCACCATCAATAATAATTGAAGACTTACTTATGGCTTTTATGCCGTCCTAACATAAGTCCGCCATCGGTCCCTATCCTGAGCAAGATTAATCCAGTCTCTACCGTTATATCCCACCTCCCTCAAATCCATTTTAATATTATCCTTCCATCTACGTCTCGGCCTCCCCAAAGGTCTTTTTCATCCGTCCTCCCAACTAACACTCTACATGCATTTCTGGATTCGTCCATACGTGCTACATGCCCTGTTCATCTAGACGTCTGGATTTAATGTTCCTAATTATGTTGCGTAAAGTTCTGCGTTCTCCATTCTCCTGTAACTTCATGCCTCTTAGCCCCTAATATTTTCCTAAGCACCTTATTCTCAAACACCCTTAACCTCTGTTCCTCTCTCAAGGTTTCACAACCATACAAAACAACCGGTATTATAACTGTTTTCGAGTATATATATCATCATTATCATCATCATCATCATCATCACCATCACCATTATCCGTCACGAATTAGGCTTGTGTAGACTTGTTTCTGCCCCATTTAGCAGTCGTCTAAAGGGTCTTCCTAACCGTCGATATCCTCTGGGTTGATATTGCATCATCATTTTGGGATTCTTGAATTGTCCATTCGTTTTACATGGTGTAGCCAATTTAGTTTGTATCTGTTTATTTTTTCTTCTATTGACTCTACTTCTAATTGTTCCAATATTTCTTAATTCCTTTTTCGATCTAAAAGAGTATATCCTGCTGTCCGATTGAGAAATTTCATTTCCGTTGCTTTGATTCAGCTCATATCTTTTTTCCTTAATGTCCAAATCTCACTTCCGTATAAAAGGGTGGGTAATGCTAGAGTATTATATATTTTTATTCTTGTGGATTTTTTTACTCATTTAGTTTTCAATGTATTATTTATTATTCCTAAAATTTGTATAAATCTGGTGATTTTCTTGTTCACATTTTTTTCATTTTCATAAGATATTTCACAACTGAGATAATTGAAATTTTGTACTTGTTCTAGGCATTGGTTATTGTGTATTGTCTTACTTCTGATTGGATCTTGTCCCAAAAAATGCCATTACTTTTGATTTTTGTGCTGAAATCTGCATCCCAAAATCTGATAATATTTTATTTAATGTATATAGTCCTCTTTTTTAGTGTTAAAAGTTGTGTAATCAAGGTGTATAACTATTTTACAAAGTCTAACTTTCAGCTTTTTTGACAGCAGACTGGATGACAAAAGCATTTCAACCGAATAATAACAGGCATTTTCCATATTTATTTTGCGTTTAATAATATTGAAGACTGGATATAAAAAAGATTGTAAGAGCCAATGAGACAAACCGTAGAATATAGATTTTTCTTGTGCAACTAGTAATGTAATATCATACATTTTTCACATCTATGGGAGAAGGGCCTGAATGAAATTATAATTGGAGTTATAATTTTTCTTATTGAATTGAGCCAGGGACATACTCCCTTTTTTTCTTTCGAAAAACTAATTTTCAACGATATTGGACCTTTTTATGTCCAGTCTTCAATTGTTATTATTAGGTTCGTCTTCACTACATTGCATTGCTAGGAGATTGTTTATCGTTTGTCAATTTTGTTATTTGGTCTGTTGTGCTTGTAAATAAGCCTTGAATTTTGCGGATTTCAAGAAAGTTTGTGCTCTTTGTTGGCCAAAGAAGATAGAGCGTCTAGTGGAAAAAAAAAATTGAACATTTCCGACATACCTTTGGGTGTAAGATCCTTATGAAAAAAATGTAACCATTCCGAAATGAGGCAATGTAAATTTCAGGGCACAGTTCGAAAACTCAAAAATATATTAAATTAAGGTGACATTCAAAATTTAATTTTTTTTTTAAGGTGACATGTATTTATCTAGCCTGACGAGTTACTTCCTTGGTTTGAATTGTAAATTATTTAAAAATAGCGTGTTAGAGGGCCTTAGACTAGAAATGTTTAGTTTAAATGTAGTTCTGTTTATAAGTATGCATAAGGATGTAATTATTTGACTTATTTGAACTGTTGTATCAGTGAAGCGAGGTGAGTCAGTGAAGTTATGGTTTTACAGTGCAGTGAACAGTTCCGATCAGTCATAATTTATAGTGTCAATGAAATGTGTTCTATAGTGTCAGTGAAATGTGTTACAGAGTTTCAGTGAAATGTGTGCAAAAATGTCAGTGAAATGCGTCATAGTGCCACTAGAGGGAATGAGATGAGTGTGAAGTGAAAGACTATTGAAACTTATGTAGGGCCTATACATAATGATGTAGGTTGTATTGTAAAATTAGGTATTTTATTTATGTTTATTATTATTGTGTAAAATTGTATTGTGTATTCTTATTGTATTGTGTATAAAATTGTATATGTATTGTAAAATTGTATTGTGTATTGTAAATTTGATTGTGTATTGTTTATATTGTATATACCACTGCCACCGGGTGCTTGCCCACTTGCAGTGTAAATAAATAAATACATATATATATATATATATATATATATATATATATATATATACTTTTTATAAATTATAGACATCAGCGCAAAGAATTTGAGTGACCACAAAGGTCCTGAATACAATAAACATATACAATATAATGTGATGTAATACATTAAAGAAAAAAGAAAGTTAATTGTTGAAGGTAAATGAAGAGTCCACTGCAAGAATGATGGATGTCACTTTCTTATCGAAAATGAATCAAGACTGTCAATGCATAGCTTAAGACATATAGAATGTACATACAGAGTTATATGGCATTAACACTGATAGCCATTCATTCATTCATTCATTTATTTTATTCCATAGATCTTACATGAGCAATGAAGCTTTAAGATGTGGAACATGTCAACATTTTACAATATTACAATTACAATTTTTACAAATTTTTATAGTTTTACAATTTAGTAATTTTCTACAATTTTTACAATGTTGTACAATTTTTTTACATTTTGGCGAGATGTAGTGAGATGAAATGAGGTCCGAGGATTCGCCAAAATATTACCCGGCATTTGCCTTTTCGGTGGGGGAAACCTCGGAAAAACCCAACCAGGTAATCAAATCAAAGGGGGTAATCAAATCAAAGGTGTTGATGCCAAGGACTCGCCATAGACCATCCGGTTTCAGTCCCACGGCTGTGGAAAACCTCGGAAGAAACCAAAGTCCAAAGGGGGATCCAACCCAAGCCCGAACGCAGCTCCGGAACAGCAGCCCAGCGAGTCTGCCGACTGAGCTACATCGATGGCTCTACTAAAAGTATACAATACATAGCCAATCAGATTATTAAATTTACAAACGCAAACAATCATTCATAAGTTGAGCTATATTATAATACAAAACAATTTAATTAAATTTAAGGTATAAACAATTCAACCAGTTGTGATATACAGAAATTGATAATACATATCATGCAAACTACTTCAAATTACAAACACAAACAATTTATCAGTAGAGCTATATAGATTACTATTCAATTTAAAGCATATACAATTCATCGGCCAAAACTATACAAATATATACAATACAAAGTAGCATACTTTCATTAAGCTATACAAATTTGTGCAATTAATATCAAGTAGATTAATTCAATTTATAATCATAAACAATTCATCAGTTGAGCTATACATATTACCATTCAATTTACAGTAGGTCTATATATAATTCATCAGTAGAGCTACACAGACTAGTAATCATTTTAAGAACATATACAATTCATCAGCCAAACTCTACAAACATATACAATCAAATTAGTTCAATTTACAATCTTATTTTCGTTAAGCTATACAATTCATATGAAGTAGATTAATTCAATTTATAAGCTTAAACAATTCATCAGTTGACGTATACAGTACATACAATTCATCAGTTATGCTAAACAAAAAATACAATACATAGTAAACAGATTAAGTCAATATAAAAACATATTTTAGTTGAGCTATATAAAATTAATGTCCAGTAATGAACGGAAAATCTCAGTTAAGCTTTGAGCACTAAGCATTTCAAACTTTCAATTGCTTCTCCTGCAAATTGTATTCCAAATGACATCCATCATTCTTGCAGTGGACTCTTCAAATATAAGTGGATTAATTGAAATAGAGATTATGATGTAATATTTGAAGAGAATACTTGATAATACAGGGACATCATTTTATTTTTACTACAATTTTTATTGTACCTGAGTTTTTTAATGTACTTCACTCCCACCCCTTCTACTAGTAAACTTCCAACCGTTCACGACACAGAGCCGAGGGCGCGTAAGCAGTACTGAGTTAGCGAGTATAGTACGTTCCAGAAATATGTTAGCGTTTTCCAGTGACGAAAGAGCTTTCAGTCATATTTTCGTACAGGTACTGTCGTCCGTTTGCCTACGTCGCATCCCGATTTCCCCCATCTGCTTCTATTCGCCTCTCCGTTAAGTCTAGTAGCTGGGCTATCTTAGCTCTTTTCTAAAAACATTAATTTCTGTTAGGAATTGGACGTCTACGTAATATTATACAAGTGTTTAAAATAACTTAAATTAAAGGGCCTCGTTAAGTAACTAATTGTCACGTGATCCCCTCCCCCTTTCTACGACCCTGCGACAAAACCACTTGAACGGACAGTAGATAGCATTTCTGAGTAATTTTATCTTTTCGGATCGGGCAGAAGTGAAGATTGAATTTACAGTACGTAAGGTATTCTTTTATAGAGTAGTACGGAATTATTTCATTTGAGTTACTCGTACGAAGGACGAAACTGGCAATTGGAATTAGGTACAATAGTCTATAGTGCGATAATATGCACAAAAGAACTAAAGCCTGTATCGAAATGAACGGCCACCATTTTCAAAAATGTGTTTAAATATCCATATTATGATTATTTTTCAATTTAACTTCATTCTCTATATTGTACGCTAATGTGCTGCAACAGTACAATATACACTGCATAATTAATACGTCCGAATGGATAGCTCAGTTCGTGAGTAAAAACACTAAATGTTAATACAGTACTGTATTTTGATTAAACAAAAATCTAATGAAAATTATCAAACTCAAAATTGCGGTATTTCCTAGTTTACATAAATGGATGAACTACTTTTCTTCCCTCCTATACCTAGTAAAGTGATTTGTATTTTACACCGTTATCATCTAACTCCAGTCGTTGAAGGGGTAGCAAACGGTGTTTCCTGTTTCAATCGTTAATAGAAATGTATAGCCAGGTTAATATTAAACATGTTAGTAAAAATAAAATGATGTCCCTGTATTTATAAGGACAGACATTACATAATCAAAAGGAATGTGAAGTTCCTTAAGATAATTCCATGTGAATTTTGTAATAGAACTTCTACTGCTAAACAGCAAACCAATGACGGAAATGAGCCACCTCAACAACCGACTTTTGCTCACCATAACTCACACAACTTTAAAAAAAAAAAAAAAACGGAGATCGAAGGAAATTCAGAGAAACTGCAAGCCCTATAGCGCTGAGCTATCGTAAGTCTTTATGGAATATCACTATAACGCAGTTTTCGTTTCAGTCGCCCGCCTATTCTAGATTACCCGCTAATGAAAGTGTCACAGCTTGAGCGGCACCCTGTGACTCTATATGATGGCCACTAGGTTTTAGGCTCGCATCTCCGCTCGGTATAAATCTTAATTCCATTCCTTGCAAGAATGCTATAAATCCCCATTTCCTGAGATACGTCCTCATCAATTTCTACAGAAACCTGTCTACCCCCCCCCCCCGCCCCGCTTACATGGACCCAATGTCATACGTCTTGGCTGTGCAGGAAGGGCGGCAGGGCCGTGTGTTTGAGTGGCCCTTGTTAGGGCTAATCAAGCCTTGAGCCCGATCGCTACTAAAGTTTGTACACAAACGTCACCTGTTAAGGATATGCATGGGAACGGAGTGTTTTGTAGGTCAGCCACAATGTTCTATTTTATGGTTTTACACCGGTCCGCTCCGTCTATACAAGGCCTGTAATTCACCGCGCAGAGATATCATCTCATCTCCTGCCGATTTTATGCGCCTCTCTGCTAACAGCGCATGCAGTGTAGGAATTAACTGAGCACCATAAGATTTGATGTAGACCTATTATGTTTATTTATTCTTAATCGGATTTTAATGATGCTGTATCAACTGCAAGGCGGCCGGGTAGCTCAGTTGGTAGAGCAGCTGGCTATGGACTGGAAGGTCCGGGGTTCGATCCCAGGTGGTGACAGGATTTTTTTTCGTTGCCAAACTTTCAGAACGGCCCGAGGTTCACTCAGCCTCCTATAAAATTGAGTACCGGGTCTTTCCCGGGGGTAAAAGGCGGTCAGAGCGTGGTGCCGACCACACCACCTCATTCTAGTGCCGAGGTCATGGAAAGCATGGGGCTCTACCTCCGTGACCCCAAATGCCTTCATGGCATGTTACGAGGATACCTTTGTATCAACTGCAATGCTATGTATCTTAAGAATTTTCGATTCGGATAATTTTTTGACACTACTGAGTACGAGAATTTCAGTGTTGTATTACCTGCCAATAGCATTACAGATGGGCAAAACCTCGCAGGGGGGGGGGATAGGATAGGCTTAACACAAGATTTCAGAATATGACGTTTCAATGAACGGAGGAATAAATGAATGGAGAAATGAACGAACGAATGAAAGAGTGGATAGATGAATGAATGAATGAATGAATGAATTAATTAATTAATAATTAAATAATTAACTCATAAGTGACTTAATGAATGAGATGATATAATAAATGAATGAATTACTGAATCGTAGGACTAATGATGAATGAAGAATTGACTGAATAAATGAATGAATGAATGAATGAATGATAGGGAGATTGAAAGATACAATAAATAAGTCGATAATCAATGATAGGATGAATGAATGAATAAATGATAGAAAATTTGAACAATCAAATGAATAAGTGGATGGATGAATGATTGTGTAAATGAATTAATAAATTAATGATAGAATGAATCCGTGAATAAATGAATGAATGAATGAGTGAATGAAATAATGAGCCTATGGAGTGGGTGAGTCAATGGAGTGAATGGAGTGAGTCAATGGAATGAATGACTGAATGAATGAATGAATGAATAAACGATAGGGAGATTGAAAGATACAATAAATAAGTCGATCATCAATGATAGGATGAATGAGTGAATGAATAAATGATAGAAAGTTTGAACAATCAAATGAATAAGTGAATGGATGAATGATTGTGTAAATGAATTAATAAATTAATGATAGAATGAATCCGTGAATAAATGAATGAATGAGTGAATGGAATGGATGAGTGAATGAATTAATGAGCCCATGGAGCGGATGAGTGAATGGAGTGAGTCAATGGAATGAATGAATGAGTGAATGGAGTGAATGAATGGAATGAATGAAAGAAGGAGTCAATGGAGTGAATGAATGGAATGGAATGAATCAGTCAATAGAATGAATGATTGAATGGAGTGAATGAATGAGTCAATGGAATGAATGATTGAATAGAGTGAATGAATGAATCAATGGAATGAATGAGTGAATGGAGCGAATGAATGAGTCAATGGAATGAATGAGTGAATGGAGTTAATGAATGAATCAATGAAATGATGAGTGAATGGGTGAATGTAGTGAATGAATGAGTCAATAGAATGAATGAATGAGTCGAATGAATGAATGAATGAGTGAATGGAATGAATGAATGAGTCAATAGAATGAATGAATGAATGAGTCAATGGAATGAATGAGTAAATGGATGATTGTAGTGAATGAGTGAGTGAATGGAGTAAATGAATGAGTGAATGGAATGAATGAATGAGTCAATAAAATGAATGAGTGAATGGAATGAATGAATGAGTCAATATAATGAATGAGTGAATGGAATGAATGAATGAATGAATGAGTAAATGGGTGAATGTAGTGAATGAATGAGTCAATAGAATGACTTAGTGAATGGAGTGAGTGAATGAGTGAATGAAGTGAATGAGTGAATGAAGTGAATGAATGAGTCTATGGAGTGAATGAGTGAATTAATTACGAATGAATGAGTGACTGAATAAATGAATGAATGATAGGATGAATAAGTGAATGAGTGGATTAATGAATGCATGAATGAATGAGTAAGTGGTTGAATGGGTGAGTGAATGAATAAATGAATGAACGCCCATAATATTGGCTGCAGACTTCAACATTGATTTAAAGAAGGTGGAAAACCAAAACTTTGTGACATTCATGAGCGAATGTATTTGGTCTGAAACTCGTGTTAAACCCATGGCGTAGTATAACTAAACCAAAAATCTTGTACAGATATGTTATTTGCATGTAATGTTGATAATCTAAAATGTAAAACTACGTTACCTCCTTCAGTTACCACAGGACAATCTTAAAAATAACTAATCCTAGTTAAGAAATTGATATTCTAACAAATTTAACTACAATAAAATGTATATAAAAATAAGAATTATATGACATAAACTTACTTATATAAGTTGCATGTAATTTTATTTTTTGCTAAAACTAATTCCAATACAAGGACGCATGTACGTCATGGTTTCACTGACAATTTTTATTCTTCCCATTACGTTTACAGTTCTATCCAGGAATAACTAGTTTCTTAAGTTTTCGAATGCGTATTATGCATTGTATCATATTTCCCAATAAACGAACCCCTTCGAGGATATGAAGTCGATGTGTGTTCCTCATTATTGTTGTTGTTTGGTTCCTTCATATCAATGTTAGAAGAGAAGAGACTTCCAGAACGGGCAAAGAAAAGAACGCCTATGAAGCGAATAATACAACAAGATATAAAGATTCCTGAACATAAAACAAGACATGACGAAGTACCAATATAATGTAAAACTACCTCGTCTTGTCTTGGCGCATTGTTTCCCAGTATCATAAACCGGGGACTTACGATCTGCCGGCTTTCATGAGCTTGTAGAATGCAGAGGGCAATATGTATTTAATTGTGTCTGTTCAGGCCAAGGATCGAGTGCTGTGCCATCCTGTCATATTGTTCCTTGTAGGTCCTTACACCGAAGAAAAACAACTTAACTAACCGACATCGTCCATGGTGGTCGCCAAGTTTCAGTGGTTCAAAATCCTAGCGAGAATTTTGGATTCTGAACAAGACTAAAATGCTATGTCTTCTGTCGTTTTCTGAAGTGTGGTTGTAATAATAATAATAATAATAATAATAATAATAATAATAATAATAATAATAATAATAATACTTACTTATTTACTTACATACTTACTGGCTTTTAAAGAACCCAGAGGTTCATTGCCGCCCTCACATAAGCCCGCCATAGGTCCCTATCCTGAGCAACATCAATCCAGTCTCTATCAACATATCCCACCTCCCTCAAATTCATTTTAATATTATCTTCCCATCTACGTCTCGGCCTCCCCAAAGGTCTTTTTCCCTCCGGCCTCCCAACTGACGCTCCATATACATTTCTGGATTCGCCCATACGTGCTACATGCCCTGCCCATCTCAAACGTCTGGATTTAATGTTCCTAATTATGTCAGGTGAAGAATACAATGCGTGCAGTTCTGTGTTGTGTAACTTTCTCCATTCTCCTGTAACTTCATCCCTCTTAGCCCCAAATATTTTCCTAAGCACCTTATTCTCAAACACCCTTAACCTATGTTCCTCTCTTAAAGTGAGAGTCCAAGTTTCACAACCATAAAGAAAAACCTGTAATATAACTGTTTTATAAATTCTAACTTTCAGATTTTTCGATAGCAGACTGGATGATAAAAGCTTCTCAACCGAATAATAAGAGGCATTTCCCATATTTATTCTGTGTTTAATTTCCTCCCGAGTATCATTTATATTTGTTACTGTTGCTCCAAGATATTTGAACTTCTCCACCTCTACAAAAGATAAATTTCCAATTTTTATATTTCCATTTCGTGCAATAGTCTCGTCACGAGACAAAATCATATACTTTGTCTTTTCGGGATTTACTTCCAAACCTATCTCTTTACTTGCTTCCAGTAAAATTCCCGTGGTGTTGTGACTGAATATTTAAGTCGTGATAGCGAGAAAGATTTCGGAATCGAAGAAATAAATAATGGACGGTTGAGGTGTGCAACATTAGGAATAAGACAGAAAGAGAATGTAACTTTCTTCTCTCATATAGCCTGATCGACGATAATTCATCAGATGTGACCGCACTAACGGTCGAGAATACTAAACTTTGATATTAAAGTTTGGATAAGCCTTTGCACCTCGGCCCTCTATAAACACAAGGGGTGATGCATAGCGCCCTGTAAGGCCTGCGGCTTATTATTTCATTGGCAACCCTTTCCTTCGGAGGGGGTGTCTAGGCGCTCCCCACAGCATTTAATAAACAGCGGTACATGCGAGCAGGGAATCATATCCACAAACTGACAAGGCAATAAAGGTTTGTGTGAGACCAGCACCAAGGGGAAGTGTTTGTTGAGCTTACCTCCCGTTACGGATGTCTAAAAATTGACAGGTTGGACTAACTTACCCACTTACTGTACAAAGCGCTTAGTGGTAAAGAAATAGTGTTGCGTATGATATCACATAGATACAGAGTTTATAGGAATTCTTATACACCTATTTATTTATTTATTTATTTATTTATTTATTCATTCATTTATTTATTTATTTACTTATTTACTTACTTATTTACTTACTTATTTACTTACTTATTTACTTACTTACTTACTTATTTACTTGCTTATTTATTTACTTACTTATTTACTTACTTATTTACTTACTTATTTACTTACTTACTTATTTACTTACTTATTTACTTACTTACTTATTTATTTATTTATTTATTTATTTATTTATTTATTTATTTATTTATTTATTTATTTATTTATTTATTTATTTATTTACTTGGTAGAGATAAGGCCATCAGGCCTTCTCTTCCACTCTACCAGGGGATTACAACTACAATATTAAGAATACAATTACAATTATAAATACAATTAATATTAAATTTACAAATAATTTTCGATAATCATTCAAAATGGAACCAACACATTAATTATTACCTTTGTAATAAATTACGTAAAATAGTATATTATTTTGTTTTATTGAGGAATTACTTGTCAATAAGTTTATTACGTACAATATATTTAACTTTATTTCAATCGGTAATTATGTATGGAATTATAGGATGGGGTAGCTCATTTAAATCCTATTTTAATCGACTTTATTTATTACACAAGAAAATAATTAAAATATGTCTTCATAAACCTATTGATTTTCCATCTCAAAAATTGTTTCTAGACTTCAATGTACTTAACGTAAGACAAATTTATTATATTGTATTAATAAAATTCATACATAAAAATCGAAATAATTTTGAATTGTATTCTCATAGTTATGAAACAAAAGGTATGAATTCTTTAAGATTGTTTGAACGAAAATGCAACACTGTTACAGTATTTAATCATAGTAGTAATTTAGACCCAAGAATATATAACAAATTTATATTTAAATATCCTAATCTTGTCAATTCTAATAGTTCTAGTATTAAATTTAAAAACTTATGTATGGATTTTATAAACATTGAAAAATTGTAAATTTAAATTTATATACTATAATTGCACAGTAGACATAAGACAAATTGTATTGAATAATTATTAATTTCAATTCAGGAATCCGCCCCTGAGCACGAGTTCTACTCTTTCAGGGGCGGGCTAAAGTTTTTCTGTATATATTATATTTTGTTACAATTATTAGCAAAATAATAAATAATTAAATAAATAAATAAATAAATAAATAAATACAATAAAAATCAAAGTAGTAGTATTAGTAGTATTTATTTATTTAACCTGGTAGAGATAAGGCCATCAACTATAATGTGAAGAATAAAATTACAATTAACATTAAATTTACAATTGCAATTACAATAAAAATTAAAGTACGACAAGATTACCTGATTAATGAAAGCTAGACATTTTATCGTAGAAGTTAAGAACAAAGAATATTTTTGTATTTACTGAATTACAAATTGAACCTAGAATAACAAAATTATATAGTGATGTAATTAATATATATTGAGATATTTTGTGCTAGATTAAGAGAACTATTTACAAGAAACCATGTCTGAACGAGCCTCAATTACTGACCAAGTGCCTAGTAAGTTTGCGTTTGAATTCAGTTTTATTTCGACAGTCCCTGATGCTAGCAGGTAACAAATTCCAGAGTCTTGGCAGGGCTATTGTGAAAGAGGATGAGTATGAGGAGGTGCGATGGGATGGTAATTTTAGTATTGTTTCATGACGAGAGCGTGTGTTCAGATTATGGTGGGAAGAAGGATAAGTGAAGCGAGACGATAGGTACGAAGGAATAGAAGAGTTCAAGATTTCGAAGAGAAGAAGTGAATGTAAATTTCTTTTCTTGTCTAGTTTAAGCCAACCTATTGTTTCCAGGGATGGAGTAATATGATCATATTTACAAACATTGCTACTAAAAGATTAATTGATTAAGAAAGGCTAGACAGTTTATTGTAACAGTTAAGAAGAGAGAAATTTTTTTATTAATTAAGTAAAAATTAAACCTACTCTACGCAGTAAGAAACTGCTTAATAAGTTTGCTTTAGAACGCTACTAAATTCCGACAGTCTCTGATGTCACTGGGTAGGGTATTCCACAAGCGCGAGAGCGAGATTGTGTATGATGATGAATACGATGATGTCTTATGTGTTGGTATGGCTAGTATGCGGCTATTTTGCGTGCGTGTGAAGAGATTATGATATGATGACAGGTAACTGAAACGGGAGGCAAGGTAGACTCGTGTAGAGATGTGAAGGACTTGGAAAAGGAGAACAAGAGAATGAAAATTTCTACGTTCGTTAAGCAGTAGCCAGTTTAGAGTTTGGAAGGATAGGGTAATGTGGTCAGCACGACGGACATCTCAGACGAAGCGAACACAAGAATTATGAACACGTTGTAATCTTTGCGAGTGGTTGACATTGTGGTCAGTCAGTAGAAAATCACAATAATCGAAGTGGGGCATTACTAGTGTTTCCACGAGTATTTTTTCGAGTGATAGTGGGAGAAATTTTCGAATGCTGTTTAAGGAATGTAGTATGGAAAGCACTTTTTTGATAATATGGGTTACTTGGTTATTCCAGTTTAAATGCGTATCAAAGTAAACTCCAAGGTTTATTGTATTTTCAAGGCTAAATTCCAAGAAATTGCATTCAAAATGAACCAAATGTATTGAATTAAAATATTCTTCGCAATGTAATGAGTTGTGCTCTAACAGCTGAGCTACGCCGACACTGGTACGTAGAACCAAGGACCCGGGTTCGATCCCCGACGTCGGAGCGAATTTTATCCTGTAATAACCATTGTGACCATAACAGATACATTCTGTAGGACCAAAAAATTAATCTTTACTTAAATTCCTCGCCCAGCAGTGCATAATACTGTGGAATACCGGCCACCAAGTCACTCAATTGAGTGCGCTTCTTGTATAATGGCAGTTGACTTAATATATGTCAACATAGCCTATATGTCGAACTTGGAGTCAGGCCACAAAAAGAAAAACACTAGAGAAGAGGGATTCGATCCGGTGCTGTGGATTGAACTTCGGCGTAGCTCAGTGGTTAGAGCACTTGTTACGTAGAACCAAAGACCCGAGTTCTATCCCCGGGCCGGAGCGAATTTTTCTCCTCTCATAACCATTGTTATCATAACAGATATGAATAATTTCAAGGGAAAAATTGTTCCGGGGCCGGGTATCGATCCCAGGACCTCTGGTTGAACGGACCAGCGCTCTTACCAACTAAGCTACCCGGGAACTCCACCCGACACCGTCTCAACTTTTCCCTTTATATCCACACAACTCGCGTGGGCTGATCTGCTTTACAGGGAGCTTTACCTGAAAGACTAGATTTGCATAACAGATATATTCTGTAGAACCAAAAAATTAATCTTTACTTAAATTCTTCGCCCAGCAGTGCACAATACTGTGGAATCCCGGCCACCAAGTCATTCAATTGAGTGAGCTTCTTGTATAATGACAGTTGACTTAGTATATGCAGGCCACAAAGGGAAAAACACTAGAGAGGGATTCGATCCGGTGCTGTGGATTGAACTTCGGCGTAGCAACCATGTGGCAAAGAGAAGAATTTTCATGGTGATATATCTAACATCATACGAGTTAAACCACAGTCTAGTATATACAGTCACGAAGCTTGAGTTTATGAGGATACTAGGAACAATAGACTGTGCAGGTACTATTTCGCATTGTCTGTAATGAGGCGAGAGTAACGATCCTAGTGGTTAGCAACTATCTATGGATGCATATTTACTACGTATTGAGCTTCGTGACTGTATATACTAGACTGTGGTTAAACCCTCTGCTGCTACCGCTACTACTACTACTAGGCCTACTACTACTACTACTACTACTACTACTAGGCCTACTACTACTACTAGGCCTACTACTACTATTACTACTAGGCCTACTACTACTACTACTACTACTACTACTACGGATGCAAGACGAATCTTTTAACTCCCAAAGTATGATGCGATAACGGATCTTTTATTCATTTCCAAGAGCTTGTCACACTTGTTACAGATACGTTATGAGCAGGCTTCGAGACTTTGGACCCGATACAATAAGTTTACTGTGCATGCACTATAGGTTATTGACTCGCTGCAGGTAGATCGAGATGTGTTGAGGTAACAAAGTTGCTGTTTAGAGTAGAGTACGGTAGTATGGGGAAACACACTAATATGTACATTCTGAAAGTAAATGTACATTACACAATGACAATTTCAAAAGAACGTGAAAAGCATTTATTCTCCTGTCCTTTATAAGCATTTGTGTTTAATTATACACAGTGTTAATGGTGGAAATAAACATGTAGCAATTTTAATTTTTTCATTTATCCTATTGGTCGTATTTAGAAACTGCAGTTACAGTACCGAATTGCTATGTACTTACTACAAGATACATTCTCAGTGTCTCAAACGTAAATCTTTTTCGGTTATCTGCCAAAGTTTGTACTGTGGAAAGCTGCGCTCTACGTCGCATGACGTGATAGGAGCAAAACGAAAAAACCTAACATCATTGCAGTCTCTAAGATACAGTCCTTTATTCTCGGGTGACTCTATGAACACTAATTTACTGTTTATGTTACACAATGTTTCACATCCGTTATTTTTACATAAAATTGATTTCCACTTCTGTATCATATGTTCAGTAACCGGTGTACTTAATTCTCTGCGTCATTTCCTCAATTAATTTGAGGGCTTCCGGCATCTCTTGCTCTGAGTTTTCTAACCGTGTAATAGTTTCAGATACAGTTTGAAAATGGGTTTGTATGAAAACCAAATTATTCGTCGGAACCTTTAAATCCAGAGCGTTTTTCTTTGCGTATTTGTTGGCATTCATTCTACAGTACTTCCACCCAGTATACGCTTTACCACTATATTCAGCACGCCGTTATGCGGATTTCCCACTGAACTGCTCTATTGGGTCCAAAGTCTCGAAGACTGGTTATGAGTTTCATTGAATTGTGAACGGGTTAGCACTTTTTTCAGCAGCCTGTAGCAAAAGATTACAAGTCGGCCTGGCCACCAAATGTTCATAGGCAGCCATGTTAGGTAATTTGGTGCGTGTAGTGGGGTTGCTTGATGATGTGTGTGCAGTTCACCCCGCACTTACTCCCCCTCCCACGAATAACATCAACAGCTTTCTTAATTGCTGCGCGACTAAATATTTGTAAGAGAAGCAGAAGGGGGAGGAATATTATTTTTCATACAATGCTTGTAGGGGCAGAGATAGCGCGCTTGATGGTTATAGTGTGTGTAGAGCGGGGGTTATTAGAAGGGGGTGCGGAGCACAAAGAAACTACTGTTATTTCTAAACAAGGGATGTGGACGAATGTGACATCTAATACATTACATTACATGGAATGAGTCTGTATTATGGAACATTAACAGCTATGAAACGATGGTCATGAATTATGTCCTTGGAGGTGTTGCGGTTACCGTGTTGAGTGCTGGATCCGCGTGTTCAAACCCCGCTCAGGAGCGATAGATTTTAAAGGGTGATGCAGTCCTTACAATAACTTTCTCTGGGAAAAGCTTGAATTTGGGTCCTGTGTTGTAAGATTTTTGCTTGTAAAGAACCCTGTATCTGCTTAACTAGAGGTTTCCAGGCAAAACTCGTCTGCGATTTCTCACCCACGTTGGATTTCAACGTTGAAATGGTCTACTGTTGAAGACATCGTTTTATACGGGAATATACAATACATAACAAACACATTAATTCAATATACAGGCATAAACAATTCATCGGTTGAGTATAAGGTGTGGGTATGCACAAATATTGTTAAATCTGTTCTGAACTTTTTCTCTTGTCCTTCAAAGCTTTAAGATAATTAGGCACTGCATGGCAGATTGCAATATATGAATAGTCAACACCATTTTTATAACAGGTGAGACTAGCAGAGGGTAAATTAAGATCTAATAAGTGTCTTGTTTTAAAATTAAACTGGTATTCGATTATTTTAATTAAAATAAAGTTTCTTTAAAATTTATCTACAGTAATCTCAAAACTCGAGTGGGATTTAATTGACTATTGCACGATTAGAAAAAGTATATAAAGAATTGAAGAAATAAAGTTACTCTAAAACATATTAATAATATATTAATTGATTTACTAAAATACTAAACTGTCTCGAAAATGTATTACTGTACTATTTCATCATTACAAATATTCCGCTAGATGGCAGTAATGAATTATGATGAGCTGTTCTCTCGTTACCAGTTGTGCCAACTATACAATATTGACAATCTTCATTGAACTCTATGGACGATTACTAGTCAAGAAGGCTTTATTGATTCAGTTTCATTTTCGTTAAAACAGTTGCATTCCACTTCAATTATCAATATATATTCAATAATCTCTGATACGTGACTATCCATAATCTCATACAGCAGAAGTAATAACATAATCTAAATAATATAAACAAGATAAATGATAGAAATTTTAATTAAGGATGATGAAATAAACATGAATCATTTTAAAAGGTACAACTATTGAAAGTATAATGTTGGTAAACAAAGAAACAAAACGCTAGGAAGGTGATAAAAACAAATTCTAGGTGATAAAAATTGTAGGATAAGCAGCCATGATTGATTGAAACACGTCGTTCCGTACCGTTTTATTGGCCGAAAGTAGCATGACGTAGTAAAAGTGTATTATGTATTTATTTATTTATTTATTTAACCTGGTAGAGATAAGACCACTAGGCCTTCTCCTCCCCTCTACTAGGGGATTATAACTACAATATTGAGAATACAATTACAATTATAATTACAATTAATATTAAATTTACAAATACAATAAAAATCAAAGTACTAAAAGATTAACTGATTGATAAAGGCTAGACACTTTATTGTAAAAGTTAAGAGGAGAGAATTTTTTTTATTAATTAAGTAAAAAATTAAACCTACTCTACGCAGAAAGAAAATGCTTAATAAGTTTGTTTTTGAGCGCTACTAAATTCCGACAGTCTCTGATGTCACTGGGTAAGGTATTCCACAAGCGCGAGAGGGAGACTGTGTATGATGACGAATACGATTATGTCTTATGTGTTGGTATGGCTAGTATGACATCATCTGGTTGAAATGGATAACCTGCTAACTGGGCGACTGTAAGTAATTAACATTTATTTATACTGTATTAGCCATCTTTACAGTTTTATTATTATTATATATTTTTTTATTTTATAGAAACTCGATTTCCTTCCACACCACACACGGTACTGATGTGATTTGCATTGCTTTATTTCATGATTAAATTAAATATGTTGAGAGGTGGAATTGTTGCTTGCTGCAGTTGCGCTAGGGCGCGGGTTCGATTCCGCTTGGGCTGATTACCTGGTTGGTTAATTTCCGAGATTTTCTCTAACCGGAAGGCGAATGTCAGGTAATCTGTGGTGAATCCTCGGCCTTATTTCGTCAAATACAATCGCGCTATCACCAATTCCATCGATGCTAAATAACCGAGTACTTGATACAACGTCGTTAAATAACCAACTAAAAAAATTAGGGATGGAATAACTTTACAAATATACACGCGGTACATATTTATAACTAGGTAAGATACATATTTTTTACTACTTACACATTTGTTTCCTGTACTTCTTAAAATAATATTTATGTGCCCTGTTAATTTTCATTCGTTTTTATTTACGTAAACAATGATGTAAAATATTGGGTCACTGTATTCAAAACTAATACAGTAACATGTTAAATGGATTATGCTTACACTAAAAACGAATGATCCCTGGATCAAATGATCATATTTTAACCAATATGGATTCAACAGCAAAATTAAGAACACATTAAAGAAAATATTCTTGCAACAAAATGTATGCTCCCTGAACCAATATTGTCGTTATTAATTAATTAGAGTTGTAATAAAGAAACATGAAAAACAAATTATCCTTGCACCAGAAAGGAAAGTTCCCTAGACCAACTGATCGTATTTCAATAATTATTTAATTACTTTGTAGTTTTATCTGGTATTGTATGAGGTTGTTATGGCTGAGGGACTTATTGTTAATTGTTACGAGCTTTCCTAGATAACTTTACACTCAACTAACATAGCTGGTAAATTTATTGATAATCTAAAAATCGCTCGTCGTTTTACCTATAATAACAACGTTAGTGATGTTAAAAACAGTGACTTTAGAGGAAACTGAGTAAAGTATAACAATTGAATCGGTTATTTCAGAAAGGGCATGAATCAAAAAAGTAAACTTTCAGATCAGCAAAAAACTGTTTCTAAGATCAACTATCTAACATTGATATTTTCAAATATAATGCCAATAAACATATTCCTTGGTAATAGTTTGCGTAGTGTAATTTCAATTCTTACATCTTAGTATTTGAGGAAACATTTATAAAATTTGTTGACTCATGACCTTTCTGGAATGCATATAATTTGGCAAAGAAAGTAGCAAAATGAAAAAGAGATAATCACATAATTAGGGACCGGATTTTTATGTAATTACATATTATATTCCTTTCAACCTAACCGTATATAAATAACAAATCTTAGCGAATCTTGTAATTACCATTAATATATTAAAATTTGATACTACATATTTTTACATATTTATCTCACATTACATATTATGGCTCCGTATTACATAAACCTACATATTTAGGGGTTTTATTCATTTTTACTTCTCTAAAACGAAAAAAAAAAAAAAACTTCTGCTGGGGAAGTTTACAATTTCAAATACACAGATTTAAAAAGCCTTTTTACCTACCCAAGAAAGGATATATTTCGGGACGAAACATAACATTCTTAGTCCCAGGAAGTAATAGAGGCACTCACCCCATACCGCCCACTGTAAATATGAGTGAACAAAAGGCAACCTTTCCCATACAACTACCTTGTATTGTAAAAATCACTCAGAAAGTAGCGTTGCCTTCATACGGTGGAGTGGGACGAGGACGACATGATTTGTGTCGAACTATAATTATTCTGCACACGACTTAACAAGCCGTTCCCATGCAATTTGCAACTTTACCCACCCTCTTCCTAATCCTTCCAGGGAAAACCCGTGTGAAGTCTGATATGAGCCGAAATAAAGTAGCCGACTTTTGAAAAGAAGCTGGAGTAAAGAAACAAACTGCCATTCATTTCACTCAGTTCTCTAGTTTTAGTACTTACAGTATAAAGTGCAAGTGAGTTTATCTACTGCTTTTAACTAACTAAAATGGCTCCTGTATCTTCAACCCTAACGACAAAAAAAAATAATGGATTGCAGTGGACGAAGCTTTCACTACAGATGGAAAAATAGTAATGTGTCAAGCGTGCTCTGTGAAATCACAACAGGAGAGTGTTCCCTATCTTATACCTGCCAGACATTGATATTAAATATTTTCATGATTTTACATATTATTTTGGTACATATTCAGCTTATTTTTCTTACATAAATATGTACATATTTCACACCTTGATATTACATAAAAATCCGGTCCTTACACATAATATTATCGTACATTTTAGCGATTTTTGTATACGATAAGGCTTATCGTTTCGGATCTGTAATTATCGTACGAAACTATAATTATCGTACAACCTGGTAACATTGCTCAGAACTAATAGGATTGTTGAAATTTTAAATGAGATAAAAGATTAAAACAATCAGAATTAAAGGAGGGAACATTAGTTCTGCTTCATCATTGGTATATCATTCACTGCAGATAGGGCACGAGTCACTGACTTATGACTTTTCTGCAAGGACTAGAAATTTGCAAGCCGTGAAACACTGAGTACAAATTCGTGACTGAATCCCTTCTTCGGCAGAATGATAGATGTGCCTCTGAACTATACGTTTCAATGAAAATACATTTTCGCACAAGAATTGACTCATCCCCCTTCTGTAATGGCCAATTCAATTAAATTGAATATAAAAGATTTACACTGTCAACCTTGTTCACGGAATAAACCATTTCCGTTTCATAGTAGTGTATTTCCATAAACTTAAATGCAATATAACGAAGATTTATGATTGTCTACATAATAAAATCAATTGCGCGGCCTTTATACAGCGTCATAAAAATTGATTGCCAGAGTGCCAATTAACCCTCTCTCTCCGTGATCGACAGATTACCACGTTCGTCATAGCATCCAAAATTCGCTCGTCTAATTTGGACAAGGACATTGCGATTTTAACAACAAAACTGTACACATATTTTCTTTCGGAAGGAAAATAAATCCAAGTAGCTTCTGTTCTATTTTTGCAAAGGAAGAAAAACCCTTGTGATTAGGCTTCTTTAATTCTATCGATAAAATTTTGTTATTAGTCGTTCGGAGGGTACGCCACAGCGAGTTCAAAATTGGGGTGCACGCTTCATGCAAATTGAAATTCAAACAAATTAATTTCAAAATATCTCACTCATTGCCGGAACAATAAGGTACCGTTTTCGTCATACCAATTTCCAATTCAAATTATTTATTTTCAGCGTGATAAGGAAAATCATTGCAAGATGAGACAACTATTAATAATGGAATCCCACAATGATCAATATTAGGTCCCCTACTTTTTCTAGTGCTCATAAATTATCTTGCCCCCTCCCCTAATAAAAGATGTAGGTCATCCCATATTATTTGCAGATGACAAAGGTACAGGGACATCATTTTATTTTTACTAACATTTTTAATATTAACCTGCCTATACCTTTAGAGAACCGGAAACACCGCTTCCTTCCCCCTCCAAGACTGGAGTTCGATGATACTGGCGTAAAACACAAATCACTCTACTAGGTATAGGAAGGAAGAAAAGTAGTTCATCCATTTACGTAAACTAGGAAATATCGCCATTTTGAGTTTGATAATTTTCATTAGGTTTTTCTTTAACCAAAGTACAGTACTGTATTAAGAATAAGTGTTTTTACACACGAAGTGAGTTATCCATGCGAACGTATTCATTATGCAGTATATATTATACTGTCTACAGCACATTAGCGTAAAATATAGAGAAAGAACTTAAACTGAAAAATAATCATAATATGAATATTTAAACACAATTTTGAAAATGGTGGCCGTTCATTTCGATACAGGCGTCAGTTCTTTTGTGCATATTATCGCACTATAGACTATTGCATCTAATTCCAATTGCCAGTTTCGTCCTTCGTACTAGTAACTCATGTTGAAATAATTCTGTACCTACTCTACGTACTGTAAATTCAATCTTCACTTCTGTCCGACCCGAAAATATAAAATTACTCAGACATGCTATCTACTGTCCGTCCAAGTGGTTATGCCGCAGGATTGTAGAAAGGGAGGAACTCACGTGACAGTTAATTACTTAACGAGGCCCTTTTATTTAAGTTAAATTAAACAGCTGTATATTATTACGTAAACTTCCAATTCCTAAGAGAAATTAATGTTTTTAGAAAAGAGCTAAGACAGCCCAGCTATTACAGAGGGGCGAGCAGAAGCAGGTGGGGGAAATCGGGATGCGACGTAGGCAAACGGACAGTACCTGTGCGGAAATATGATTCAATATTGAAAGCTCTTTCGTCACTGGAAAACGCGAACATATTTCTGGAACGTACTATACTCAGTAACTCAGTACTGCTTACTATCTGCGGTCTTGGTTCTGTGTGGAGTTGGAACTTCCTTAGTATAAGGGGTGGGAGTGAAGTACATTCAAAAACTCAGGTACAATAAAAATTGAAGTAAAAATAAAATGATGTCCCCGTATAATAATTACAGCCAATAACTCCAACACATTCCAATCTTCAACAGAGGCAATTCTCCCCAAAATATGTGATCGGTTCTAAGCCAATAAATTAGTATTAAATTGTAACAAAACTAACATAATCCAATTAAAATCCTGTCCAAATTCAACCTCACAAATTTCAAGCGCAATAATTAATAACAGGTTCCTAATGGAAACAACAACAACTAAATTTCTTGGCTTACAAATCGATAATGTTTTAAATTAGGAAATTCATATTAAAGAAATTACCCCCAAACTAAATCAGCATGTTTTGCTATTAGACCTATGCAATATCGATACCTTAAGAACAATATACTTTGCATACTTCCACTCGGTAATGAGTCTTGGAATAATATTCTGGGGAAATTCCACAGATGGTAAGAGTAGCCTATATTTCTAATACAAAAAAAGAGTAATTAGAATAATAGTGGGTGCCAAATCTAGGGAATCGTGTAGGGCTATTTTCAAAAAACTACAAATAATGTCCATGGCTAGCCAGTATATTTCTTCATTAATAAAGTTCCTCGTACGTAATCGTGAAATCTTTGTAACTAATGCAACAATTCATAGCATAAATACGCGTCAAAAAATGACTCTCATACTCCATCGGCAAGTCTATCGTGCTATCAAAAGGTTAAATGGTAGTAACAATTTTTAATAGCCTCCCTATGGATATAAAAACCAAATTCAAAACATAAGATTATTTAGGTCAAATAAAGAAGTGCCTTATTTCTCACGCCTTCTATTCTGTAGGTGAATTTATGTCATTTAACAACGCAGCATGAACATTTCTGTCTTGTATTAAGTATCGATACTAACTCTTTGTGTTGTACTAGTATATTATAAAATTCTTCTGTATAAGCTATTTATTTCAACTAGACTGTGACTATAATTAAGACTTTGTAGTACTATTAAGAGTTTTTGACATGTTCCATATTCTAGCTGTGAAGCGATGTACGAATACAATGGAATGTAAATAAATACCATACTGAAATTAAATCAGTTTGAGTAGTATCAACTCCAAACTAAAATCACATTTACAACCACCAATAGTCGAATTATTTTTCACTCACCATTCTGAAGAGAGCTGGGATGGGTCACTAACTCACTTAAGCAGAGAATTGATCTGAAATAAAGAAATTTACTGCGTTTAAAAACCAGAGTTACTAGTTGCTCTAAACTTAGTTTGTTATTTTTATTGAAGAGTTCACTAGACTAAATCAGGGTTTTCAAACAATAATTATTATTATTATTGCTAATTGGGATTTTCCGGTCTCTGATTGGTTCGAACACCCAGACAGAACTGATATTTAACCCTTGCGGTGAATTTTCGTGAAGTTCAGAAGGCCTATTTAGTCAAATCCACTCTCCTCTCCTCCACACTGCGCCCCCTGAGAAATTTTTTAAGATGCGAAAAGCAAAAGGAAGCGACCGTATTTAGGTTATCTTTCCCAAGCAAACTACAAATGTGGTATGAATGTCCGGGATGGGGTACTGGGGAAAGACACTTATTTTAGCATTGAGAATCTTTGGAAAAATAACTAAGGAAAAGACTAGTGAAGTGCTTCGTTTGGAATGTGGCATTATATGAGGCAGAAACATGGACATTACGACGAAGTGAAGAGAAGCGACTAGAAGCATTTGAAATGTGGATATGGAGAAGGATGGAGCGTGTGAACTGGACAGACAGAAAAAGAAACGAAGCTGTTTTGGAAAGAGTGGGTGAAGAAAGAATGATGCTGAAACTGATCAGGAAAAAGAAAAGGAATTAGTTGGGTCACCGGTTGAGAAGAAACTGCCTTCTGAAGGATGCACTGGAAGGAATGGTGAACGGGCTAAGAGTTCGGGGCAGAAGAAGATATCAGATGATAGACGACATTAAGATATATGGATCATATGGGAAGACTAAGAGGAAGGCATAAAATAGGCAAGACTGAAGAATGCTGGGTTTGTAGTGAAAGACCTACCCTTGGGCAGAACACTATGAATGAAAAGATTACTTTTAATTAAAATTGAAATTAAAATTACTAAAGGAACTGCTCATAATACTCATTATCTTCTGGCTTAGTTGCCTCATGAGTGATGACTTATAGGTATCACTTGTGACGTTCAAACCTGACTTTGGACAGTTGGCTAAACAAAAAACATCCTTTTTTTGTTGTCATCGATCAACTCGAAATATGACAACGCTGTTACGTGCCCTACGTAGATTTGACATCGGCGCGTCAATTAAAAATGCTAACACATCTTTGGTAGACATATGTTGCCGCTCCTTGTGATTGGAGCTGCATCAGAGAAGGCATAATCAATAAACAAATTTTTATCTTATTTCTTTAGAGGAAAGCGTCGTCTTTGACAGCGGCTTGGTATTAATTAAACGCGGATACTATACAACGTAATATTTACGTGATATAGAAATCTATCTTTTGTGTCTAATACTTATTATTGTAGCTACAGTTGTTGAAAAATTATTTGTTTTTCAGAATAGGATTCATTTTGACCGTCTTTTAAAGCAGTTTCAACGGGATGATGTGGGAGATACCGTTGTAACCCATGTGGTTTATTGTGATGACATACTTGCATAGCATAATATCACAGTCTAGTTAATTACTAATTAATTTATAAATCTTCTCACCATTCGTGAGCTGCCACAAGAGACAAAGAGTACTTAACCATATAAACGTTTACAAGTTCACTGAACCATTGATTTTGTTTTAACAATGAAATTCCTACAAGTACATAGCTGCAAATACATTTTGAGATTAGTGGAAATATACCTAGTTTTAGAGAGGTAAGTGTTACAAAAAAGTATGAATTTGGTTTGATTTCGAATATAGGTATAGCAATTGATCCTTTCAATGCAGCTAAGGTTACAACCGGAATAATAGATGTAAGTATTCCAAGCCTCTTAAACAAATCTTTCATGAAGAGAGTAGCGGTACCTCTTGCTCCAACCAGAAGTCCGATTACTTCAAGCTCTTTTAGCTGGTATTTTTGGAGGTAATAGGGAATGGTAGGATTGTAGATATCCTTTTTTTCATTATCCACTTCTGCTGGCTGTTCCTCATCCATTTCGAAACGCACAATGGGATCAATTATGTATTGAGATCTTGTAGATTCCTTGAAAGCTATTATATCTATGCGCCGTGTACTGCCAGTGACGGAGAGACCATGTACTTCTTCACAGGTGTTGTAATCGGCATCTTTGAGGGCAGTGGCTATAATTGATCGTACTTGGTGGTGTCTAGCGTTTCGCAGAGCTTCGCCGTGCGGACAGGATACCAGGACGTGTGCAAGAGTTTCAACCTCGTTGTGGCAATGCCTACAACGGTTGTCCTGAGATCTTCCCGGCACAGCACGTACTGCAGCAACATTTCCAACCATTTTAATGCCATCGCGCCATTCGCTGTTGGAGAGTCCTTCGTGTTTACAAATCCATTTGTTGGCACCAGGATATTGTTTAAATTAAACTACGCCTTTCCCTTTCAGTCAGGAAGCTTGAGGTGATGAGAGTACTAGGAACAATAGACTGTGCCGGTATTATTTCGCATTGTCTGTGATGAGGGGATAGTAGCGATCCTAGTGGTTAGCAACTATCTATAGATGCATATTCCCTACGTATTGAGCTTCGTGACTATATATACTAGACTGTGATATGTTGACATAAAAAAATTACAAACAGTAAAGATCTACAGAGACCGTTACATGAATAAAGAAAAAATGTCAACAACATTTCTTTCCCTCTTCGTCCTATTTTAATTCTCCCTTTATACAGAATGAAGAGGAGAATGGAACGAGAGAGAGCGCGGTATTGGATAAACCAAACTGCACGAGTGCATTTTCTGTATCGGACAGTATTGGCAGGTCAACATACATGGGAAATAGAGGCATGATCTTTGTGTCCAACGCACCAATGGCTATTCCACACATAAACAACAGACGTCTGGAAAATTATTTTAGCGTTCGTATTGCGTTGGGATTAGCTTTTGGAAGAATTCCTGTCATACCCATCTCCCACCACCACCGCCCTTCAAACTGCTACCCACTTCGTTACAAAATACATTTCACATTCAAAGTGGTGTACAGCATAGTGGGAGGGCGGGTCCCTGGAGAGCTTTTAGCAGCGCTACCCAAATAATTGCAGAGAATTAGCCTGTAGCGCTAACACAATGCGAAAGCGAATTATAGGATTCAACCCAGCTTTATTTACTGTCCGACGAATAGCATGCACCTCTGCAGCGAGGCTGGCTATGATGAAAGATTGTAATCTGATTATAGGATGCATGTAGACTCACTCACACACCCCCCCAACCCCCAGATCCATGTTCAATTTGACGCATGCTTTCTACTGATGACCCGGGGATGATGGGGGTTTATGTAATTATTCTATTGCTATCACTGATGGAATGAGGAGAGGGTGGGAGGGGGTTATAGAGGGAGGGAGGAAGGACCATCCTCAACAAACAGTTATCAGTAATCAGTATACTGCATTGGTCAACATTCCACAAAGGTCCCGGCCAGGCAATCAATCAGAGTTGCAATCTATATAGTTACCTTTGTGTGTATGTGTGTGTGTATGTATACATACAAACGCGGATGCTTTGATACGATGTTCAGGCTGTGTGCAACATAACATTGAATTTGGTAGCTAGTCAACATGAATAGTTGTTATTTTGTTTGTGTACATCTACGTTGTGATCCTGTAACTGAATTATTGTAGGCATATACATTCCCCCACCCCTCGTCAACCACCCTCTCGCTCTCTGTTATATTTTGTCTTCTGTAGAAGCGAAATTGGAAATTTAGTATGAATATATCCCTACTCTGCCCCTCACCCTTCCCAAAAACCCATCCCCTCGCCTTTCTCTGCTATGTTTAAATATATATCAACTGGGTGTAAATATTGCAGCTAGCTAGATGATTAAATATTTGACTGCAAAATTAATTAACGTGTCGGACTGCCTAAAGTTTTTGCAAAACAATGAATTGTTTTCATTATCAATATCGGTTGTTACATTACCCGATAAATGCTATGCAGTTGAAAAGCTCTCGACATATTTGTAAGGAAAACGTATTAATTTTCAGCAGATACCTAAAACCAATAAACAAAAAAGGGAGGGGTGGGTTTGTGTAGAGCACTAGGGGGTTGCTACTACTAATTCAGCAAACTACAACCCACAAACACACCCCACACGCTCTCTCGTCGGTCGCAATTGAATAAAATAATGCACGATAATATTTATATTTGTGATTTCATCTGATAAATTGATCGCGAACAGCATCCCGGATTTGTAAATGCGAGGGAATGAAAATTGTATACGAAAAATATAATATCGTAACGTTTTTAGAAGCATTGCTATAGTATTAAATCTCTTTATCGAGTTCGGTGTTATTGGTGTTTTATGCATCGGGATTGTATTTTAATTTAAACCTATCACTGCTCAATCACGTATTTCATATCAGTAATCAAAGCCGATATGATACATCGGCTGGCTTAAATAAGAGAGGGATGCGGTTAATGATACAGAATGAAACTGATTTAATGCGGAGATAAAGGGGAAGACAGACAAAAAAACAAGGGTAAATGAAAGGAAAATGAACAGAAACAAGGAATGAATAAATAAAGGTGAAAGAAAGAAGGAAGGAAGGAAGGAAGGAAGGAAGGAAAGAAGGAAGGAAGGATGGATGGATGGATGGATGGATGGATGGATGGATAGATGGATAGATAGATAGATAGATAGATAGATAGATAGATAGATAGATAGATAGATAGATAGATAGATAGATAGATGGATGGATGGATGGATGGATGGATGGATGGATGGATGGATGGATGGATGGATGGATGGATGGATGGATGGATGGATGGACGGACGGACGGACGGACGGACGGACGGACGGACGGACGGACGGACGGACGGACGGACGGACGGACGGACGGACGGACGGACGGACGGACAGACAGACAGACAGACAGACAGACAGACAGACAGACAGACAGACAGACAGACAGACAGACAGACAGACAGACAGACAGACAGATAGATAGATAGATAGATAGATAGATAGATAGATAGATAGATAGATAGATAGATAGATAGATAGATAGATAGATAGAGAGATAGATAGATAGGCAGAAAGAAAAAGAAAGCAACATAATATACGAGAAGAAAGGGGAAAATTTTAAGGCCAAGACAACATAAATATTAAATTGAAATCAAAACTAATAAATGACAAAATGTACGAAAAAATCAACCAGAAAATAAGAATCTATGAGAGGAGAAAGACAAGAAAGAGACATGTAAAGCTAAATATATGAACTAGTAATGAAACATACAACAGAAGAATAAAAGAATTACAAGAGATAAATAATTAAATAAAAAACATATCAAATAAGTAAGAAATAAAGCAAGGTAGAAGTAACGAAAAACAAAGTAATGAAGAAATAAAAGATAGAGAAGAGAAGCAGTGAAATTATTTAGGGGTGGGGCACGAGGACAAAGTTTAAGGTTAAAAATTATTAATTGAGTAGTGCTACTAAAGAAACAATATGTGAGACCTGTACTTTTGTTATATAAAAATTTTCCACTTTTATAACAGCTTAAGAAAAATAAAAGGCGAACTAGTTAATAACTTTGCTCAAATGACACCAAGGCGTTGCCCTTTGTGAGATTAGTGGTTGTTTCTTACTGTAAATAGAATTACAATTGAGCTAGTGCTAGCAAAAAACGAGATAACCACCACTTGGTAATAATGGAAAAGAAATTTTTGAATTAAAATAAAAGGAAAAATATAAAACAAAGGAAATAATATTTACTTTATTTAATAATAAAAATAGTAGTTGAAAGGGAATATTTTCATTATTTAATAAACTCAAAAGTCAAACTTTATACATTATTGCGAAATGATGGTTAGTCCCATTTTACGAGCATCTATTCATTTTTAATCAAAATTAAAATTTTATTTTTATTATATTGTGTATGTTAATTTGTTCGCAGCTACGTCAAATAAATATATCGTATTAAGTTATAAGCAGTTAGAAACAAAGGAAGCTTCAATCGAAAAAGGAGCATCATCTGCCGATCTGTGGAAAAACAACTAAGGAAGAAACTAGTGAAGTGCTTTGTGTGGAGTGTGGCATTTTATGAGGACAAAAATTGACATTATAACGCAGTGAAGAGAAATGAATAGAAGCATTTAAAATATGGATATGGAGAAGAATGGAGCGTGAGAAATGGACAGACAGAATAAGAAACAAAGCTGTGTTTGAAAGAGTGGGTGAAGAAAGACTAATGTTGAAACTGATCAGGAAGAGAAAAAGGAATTGGTTGGGTTACTGGCTGAGGATAAATTGCCTACTGAAGGTTGCACTAAAAGGAGTGGTGAACGGCAGAAAAGTTCGGGGCAGAAGAAATCAAATGATAGACCTGCCCTTGGACAGAAAACTATAAATGAATGAATGAAAAGAAGTTAGAACTTGGTCTATGTGTGAGAACTGGAAATGAACTGTAAAGTTGAGTAAACTTGTTTCTGAAAAAAAAAAAAATCATGACATCAGCTCTATTTTGTAGCTTAAAATAATAATAAAAAATCTTAACAAATGGAGAAAAATTAATAGACTTTAAAAGTACGTTTAATGCATTTGTTATCATGGTTCAAGTAATTATGGTAAAGTTTACCCCAGTTTACGATATGGAAAATAGTTCATTTCAGAGGAAATAGGGAGTAAGCCACGATATATAGGCTACTACCCAACGAGGTCTTTCTTAGAAAAAAATGCGTCCTCTCAAAGCAAAAAAATGAAATGACGCCTCTGAAAAAAAAAAGATAATGCATAAATAAAAAGACTACACAAACGCGCAAGAGAAGAAATAAACAAACGAAGAAATAAGAAGAAAAAAGAAAGGGAAAAGGGAAAAGGGAAAAGGGAAAAGGGAAAAGGGAAACTATAGCCAAACAGTCACATTAGGAGACAATCCACAGTAATAGGCTATGAATCAGTCTTTCTTACCAGAGACATAGCCTACTGATAATGAATCAAATTACGATGGATAGTTGAATTTTAAGACGGATAAAGAAGAATGTAGCAATTGAAAGTTGGGAAGCAAGATGCATGCAGGCACTGGCGTAGCTTTCTCCATTCTCCTGTAACTTCATCCATCTTAGCCCCAAATATTTTCCTAAGCACCTTATTCTCAAACTTCTGTTCCTCTCTCAAAGTGAGAGTCCAAGTTTCACAACCATACAGAACAACCGGTAATATAACTGTTTTATAAATTCTAACATTCAGTTTTTTGTTGGTTTTTTTAGAGCAAAATGGATGACAAAAGCTTCTCAATCGAATAATAACAAGTATTTCCCATATTTATTCTCACTTTACTTTCCTCTTGAGTGTCATTTATACTTGTTACTGTTGCTCCAAGTCCATTTGCACTTTTCCACCTTTTCAAAGGATAGGTGATAGGTATGTAGCCTATGTATGTATTTATTTACACTGCAAGTGGGCAAGCACCCGGTGGCAGTGGTATACACAATATAAACAATACACAATAAAATTACGATACACAATACAATTATACAATACACAATACAATTATATACACAATACATAAAGAATACACAATACAATTTAACACAATAATTACAATTAATAATAAAACATAAAATAAACTAATTTTACAATAAACCTACATATGTATAGGCCCTACATAAGTTTCAATAGTCTTTCACTTTACTCTCATCTCACTCACTGTAGTGGCACTATGACGCATTTCACTGACACTTTAGGACACATTTCATTGACACTGTAAATTATCACTGATCGGAACTATTCACTGCATTGTAAAACCATACCTTCACTGACTCACCTCGCTTCACTGATACAACAGTTCAAATAAGACAAATAATTACACCCCTATGTATACTTATAAACATAACTACATTTAAGCTAAACATTACTAGTCTAAGGCCCTCTTACACGCTATTTTTAAATAATTTACAATTCAAACCAAGTGAGTAACTCGTCAGGCTAAATAAATACATGTCAGCTTAAATGTTAAATGTCACCTTAATTTTAATTTGCACTTGATACACAACTTTTTAAGTTATTCTTAAATCTCCTTAAGGAAACACAGCCCTCAAAGACCGCTCCATGTAGGTCATTTCAATCATTTATAGTTCTGTTTAATAATGAGAATTTACCTACATCCGTTTTCTGTTTCCTACATTTGATTTTAAAATCATGATCGTTCCTACCATAGTATGTTGGCTTTTCTAACCGAGCCGTTATGTCTACCCATGCTTTCTGACCTAGATGTGCTCTATACAGTGAAAAAAAAAATACAGTGGAAAAATAGGCGACTGCAGAAGAAACGCAAGTATCTCTAGAACACCCAGTCCAGCTTAGGACAGTCCTTTGTACCCGCCGAGATTCGAGAGCAGGTCTCAGGCGCGGAAACCCCACGTCCTAGTCGTGCGCTGTAGGCCTATACTGTGCCGCAACAAACATGTTGCTTCAACAGACTTACAACAGTTTAAATTCTGTTCAAAACTTGTAACTGTTTGAGTGAGTCACAATTAACTCCCCGCCATCACTCTTTTTTATTCCACTCTAGAGGAATTAACAAATTCCTTGAGTTGGAAACGGATAGCCATCAAATATCTCCTCTTGATGATGAAAGGAACACAAAACAATGGATACAAAAGAACAAAGAACAGTTTTCTGTTTGGACACCTCTGAGGAAGACGAACTTAAAGACTGATACAAAGTTGTCTACTGAGATTCGAGGGGGAAAGAAAAAAAATGTGTTGTGACTACAGCGCCTTCTTGTTTGAGGTTTCCAGAGATAACATTACCAGTATTGTTTAGAGCTCTAAATTAAATGAGAACTTGTGCAAGTTCGCGTCAAAGTAAATGTATAACCCAAGTTCAGATCTTTTTAAGTATGAGGAAGTCAGTGCTCGGGATTTAGGAGTGGAACCATGGCAACAGAACAAGAGAAATACGACTAACTTGCAGCGAATAATACAGGGTGATCCTTCCGGGTGTTGATAAGAAATGTAAATGTTTCAGTTTACTGGTTAATATTTTATTAATATACCGTACTCTACAATGATAGGCATTAGAAATGAAAATCTGATAAAACAAAAAGGAAATTAAACTGAACTTATATAGAATAATAAAGATTGATCCGTATGGATGCGGCTCAAAATATCACTCTAAAGAAATCTAGGTAATTATTATTTAATATTTTGTTAATGTACGGTACCCTGAAAGGATGGAAATTCAAAATGAAAACTTTACAGAATAAAAGGAAAATTCGACGAACTTATAGCTGGCCCGTGCTACGAGCGCGCTAAACTAGCTCCGGTTATCGACTGATTACTTGTACAGGAATCATATATCATATCATATCATATCATATCATATCATATCATATCATATCATATCATATCATATCATATATCATATCATATCATATATCATATATCATATCATATCCTCATAACATAACATAACATAATATCATATCATATCATATCATATCATATCATATCATATCATATCATATCATATCATATCATATATCATATCATATATCATATCATATCATATCATATCATATCATATCATATCATATCATATCATATCATATCATATCATATCCTAACATAATATATATCATATCATATCATATCATATCATATCATATCATATCATATCATATCATATCACATTATATTATATATATCTAACATTGGTTTATGAATACGAAAAACATTAGTTCGCTGATCATCCACCGGAAGCCCGCGCTAAGAATATCTATGAATATGGCCCATAAAGATTAATGAAGGAAAACAATGAGAATAGAAGGAGAACAAGGAGAATATGAGGATATAAATCAGAAGAAGAATATAATGAGAAAAATGATAATGCAAAGAGAATATAAAGAGAACAAGGGGAATGCTAGGATGACGAGGGCAATACAAGAGGAATAAAGGGGAAGCTAGGAGAAAAAGGGACATGCAAGGAGATGAAGGGGGGACAAGGAGAAGAAGGGGAACACAAAGGAAACAATAGAATACAAGGAAATAAGGAGAATAAAATGGGAAGAAGGGGAAAACAATGAGAACACGAGGAAGACAAAAAATAAGAACTAGAGGAAGACAAGGAGAAGACAAGGAGAACAAGAAGAAGGCAAGGACAATAAGTCAACTCACTCATAATTTACGTACAACTCACTCAGTCACAACTTACTCACTCGTTCACTATTTACAACTCACTCACAAAACTCAAAACTTACATCTCACCCTTCATTCACAACTCACTCACTCACTCACTCACTCACTCACTCACTCACTCACAACTAAATGTCCATCTTTCCATACTTTCGTCTAACCACCACTTATCCTTACATTTACTTAGCAAGCATTCATTTACCCATACTGCCATTTAATATCTAATTTATCCTTCCATTCACAATTCCAACCACCAATTTTACCAATCATTCGTTTATGCCATTTCTCCATACACCAATGCACTCAGACTACTCTCCAATCCATTTACAGTATATACCCATCTAATTCACGCACGCACGCACGCACGCATACACACATATTTTATTTTAGTAGGTTATTTTACGACGCTTCATCAACATCCCAGGTTATTTAGCGTCTGAATGAGATGAAGGTGATAATGCTGGTGAAATGAGTCCGGGGTCCAGCACCTAAAGTTACCCAGCATTTGCTCATATTGGGTTGAGGGAAAACCCCGGAAAAACCTCAACTTGCCCTTACCGGGAATCGAACCCGGGCCACCTGGTTTCGCGGCCAGACGCGCTAGCCGTGAATCCACAGGTGTGGATCACACACACACACACACACACACACACACGCACGCATAGATTACTGAACAGAAAATATAATAAAATTTTTCTGTAACTTTTGTAGCTTTCCTAGAAAAAATGTTATCTCTGAGTTTAATCTTTTTGGTAATGATAGTAGACCAGCATTATTTACTTCGGTCCGCCACGTACTCGTATATTGCGACTGTAGTGATATCCTTGTTTACAAATCAGTCAGTTATCTCTCTGTTGTGGTGGTATTATCGTGTGTTGGACGGAAGGTCACTGGCAATGACGTTCACATTTACTCGAACAGTAAATATTAGACTGCTATCAGTCCTAGGAAGCATGGTAATTTATGAATTTAAAACAAAAATAGAAGAAAGAACAAAATTTCACTACGCATCATGTTTAGTAGACCGAGTTGTAGGCCTACAGTCTGTATAATTTTAACAGTTTACATCGTTCACATCCTGTATATACATACATATACAATACACCAATCACTTCACATAATGTGTCGATATATTGCGATTATATACAGGACTATATATAAAACACAAATGATCCATATACCGACTCTCCGTAGGAAAGTTCGGGATAACAGACAGGGTTTGGAATGGAACGGGTTACATCAGCTGCTTGTCTATGCGGATGACGTGAATATGTTAGGAGAAAATCCACAAACGATTAGGGAAAACACGGGAATTCTACTTGAAGCAAGTAAAGCGATAGGTTTGGAAGTAAACCCCGAAAAGACAAAGTATATGATTATGTCTCGTGACGAGAATATTGTACGAAATGGAAACATAAAAATTAGAGATTTATCCTTTGAAAAGGTGAAAAAATTCAAATATCTTGGAGCAACAGTAACAAATATAAATGACACTCGGGAGGAAATTAAACGCAGAATATATATGGGAAATGCCTGTTATTATTTGGTTGAGAAGCTTTTGTCATCTAGTCTGCTGTCAAAAAATCTGAAAGTTAGAATTTATAAAACAGTTATATTACCAGTTGTTCTGTATAGTTGTGAAACTTCGACTCTCACTTTGAGAGAGGAACAGAGATTAAGGGTGTTTGAGAATAAGGTTCTTAGGGAAATATCTGGGGCTAAGAAATATGAAGTTACAGGAGAATGGAGAAAGTTACACAACACAGAACTGCATGCATTGTATTCTTCACCTGACAATTAGGAACATTAAATCCAGACGCTTGAGATGGGGAGGGCATGTAGCACGTATGGGCGAATCCAGAAATGCATACAGAGTGTTAGTTGGGAGACCGGAGGGAAAAAGACCTTTGGGGAGGCCGAGACGTAGATAGAAGGATAATATTAAAATGAATTTGAGGCAGGTGGGATATGATGGCAGAGACTGGATTAATCTTGCACAGGATAGGGACCAATGGCGGGCTTATGTGAGGGCGGCAATGAACCTCCGGATTCCTTAAAAGCCATTTGTAAGTACTATGTATTCGTTAACCCATCGCATATGTATTCGTGAATACATTCATCTCCTGGCTAATCATCCATTCATCTACATACCTACCCATTTCTTCATCTGTCCATCTACTAATTTACTACCTACCTTCCCACCCATCCATCCGTTTATCACATCAATAATCCACCCATCCATCCATTAATCCATCCATCATGTCCATAGGTGGGCAACTCGTGCTCTCAAAGTGTCAACACAACCTTAGTCAGGTAGAATGAACTCTGTGTCTGTACGCTCGCGTATGTAGTAAGTGGCGGCTCGTTTTAAGTGAAAAAGAATATAATCCCCAGATCATTTCCCTTTAGTGATGAGTCGAAAGAGAAAGATTTTTTTTTATTAAGGAGGGAGGTAATGCTTGTATTATGTTCTATTACACTTTCTTACGCATGACATTTTGTGTTACAAATAAACACAGTGAAGGTTTTAGTAAAGAAATACTGTCTACATGCTTTAGAACAGCTAAATGTAAAAATGGGATATCAACAAGTTGGGATTGATATGAAATATCGTTAGAACGTTGTGGGTGCGAGTTACAGAATTGCACGATATATGATCGACTAGCTAAGAGCATTTTATATGTGTGGCAGTATCATGTAGAACATAAACAACTTCACTCTCGTGGACTATAAACTATCTTGAAGAGTGATAAGAAAATACCCTAAATCAAGACGTACATCAGAATTCACTGGTAAGTTTGGAGAAACAGTGACAATTGACAAGGAATCGAGATTTTTCTGAAATCCTTTTGGCTTACAGTCGAAAAAAAATCATGAAAGTTGATAGCTTGAATTGATAGGTAAATCTACAGAACAGCACGCCATTCAGATTCCAGCGAAATCAGGAATGGAACTGTCCGTAATGCTAAGTTAGAATTTCTAAATGTACTCTTTGCTTCAATTATTATTGTAGATCTATGAGTTTGAGGCAGAGTTTAATACAAGAAAGAAGTGTAAAAGTTCTCAATGTACAGAAAGAGCTCAGAAGTAAGTTTATTTCATCTGCCGTGACATGTATAAAATACCTCCTTGAATTTATGATTGTTTGCGAATATAGACTATTATCTTTCTGTATAAAGACTTGTAAATTCTCGCGTTCTATGTTTCAAATAAGACTTATAATAAGAAATATTAACAAATATTGTAATAATAAATAAGTGTTGCAGCTATATTTGTTGTATCTTGAAAGAGTTGTATTCAGTTTGTACTTCCAGTACTAAACTAATTTACAAAGCTAGGAAATAATATACTTGTGTTATGTGTGTTTAGGTACAGTCTGTCTAAAATTACTATAATTATTGTACCATGTGTCATTCTGAAATTCAAATCATGTAGTAGATATCACGACCACCTGCATGAGCCGCCAGAGCACATCTCTGGCAGTGAACTGCTTTTGCAGCGAAACTACAAACAACTTGTAACTGCTGCGGCTGGCTCCGTCTGTCTTTCTCTCTTTCAAGGTTTTTTAGCACTTTGTGAGCACGAGTTGCCCATCCATGACCATGTCTGTGTAATTCAGTTACTTGATATTTTATAATGTCTGTCCTTTTATTCACATGCCTATCCAGCCATCGATCTACCTACCTACACCGAGTCAGTCACTTATGGTCCAATCTAATGTAGTAACACCAACAGCAGGCTATGTACTAAGCCCATATTTGAACTTCCTTCGACTCTGCCTAAACAGACACAAGCTAGGACTTTCGCAGAGTGAGTCAACAGGAACCGAGCCTCCACCAGGACAACGTCACACGTCATATTTACACCAAGAAACATACATTCCATTGGTTAGAATTGAACTCAGACCACGGCTTCCACGCACACTTCAGGTTGTGCGCGCCACGGGTGACAGATTCCGTCGTTCTCGCTTAAAATATGAGGCTCGCAATGTGGACCGCGAGATATGTCTTGTCTCTCGCTGATTGGAATGACACAACATGCTTGAGTTACTCCCTTGTTTCTTAGATCCGGCAATTTGGCGGGGAGCCGATCTAGTGCGAACTAAATTTATCGGCTTAAGAACGGCGATACAAACTACAGAACTCGATTGCCACGAAAGGAAAAATAGTCCCAAGTTCTCACCTAAATCCCTCACTAATCAAGTGAGAACAACGTAAAAAGTCTCTATTGCTTCTCCCGGCGGGTGCGCGTCTCTGTGCAGGAATATCCCATTTTCTACTTCTTTCTTTCCCCCCTACCATTTTGCACTTCTTTATACAGTGTGGCCAGCGTAAAACTTCAGCTACGTAACAATTAATGTACCAGGGCTGTAATCCAGTATTTAATATGGTATTCGTTTTATACGGTTATTTTAAGGAACTGGGTATTGTTGATTATCAAAAATCACATTTCGTTTTCGGCATTAAAAATTCAGCATTTTCTGTAGATAAGGGAAATATAGGTATATTTATTTATTTTATTTATTTAATCTCGCGGGAATATGACCATTAGACCTACTCTACCACACGACCAGGTATTTATTTCTACCAATCTTGTATATCACCAGTTTCTTTAAATGTCAGATTAGAAATGTTTCATTATTTCAATGTGAATTGATTATGCACTTGACATTAGAAGAAATTGGTCACACTTTCTGTAAATACGGTGACGTCATAAATTACACCCTTTCAAAGGATAAACTTCCAATTCTAATATTTCCATTTTGCACTATGTTCTGGTCACGAGACATAATCATATACTTACTTACTTACTTACTGGCTTTTAAGGAACCCGGAGGTTCTTTGCCGCCCTCACATAAGCCCGCCATTGGTCCCTATCCTGAGCAAAATTAATCCAGTCTCTACCATCATATCCCACCTCCCTCAAATCCATTTTAATATTATCTTCCCTTTGTAATAATAATAATAATAATAATAATAATAATAATAATAATAATAATAATAATAATAATAATAATAACAATAATAATAATCAGAGACCGGAAGTTTAGACATGAATCATTAGAATAGGCAGGAAAAAAGGCATCATAAATAGCTAAAATATTTATTTCTATTTATTTATTTATTTCTACCAATCTTGTATGTCACCAGTTCCTTTAAATGTCAGATAAGAAATGTTTCATTATTTCAACGTGCATTGATTATGCACTCGACATTTGTACTAGCCTATGTTCCGGTCACGAGACATAATCATATACTTTTTAATAATAATAATAATAATAATAATAATAATAATAATAATAATAATAATCAGAGACCGGAAGTTTAGACATTAATCATTAAAATAGGCAGGCAAAAAGGCATCATAAATAGCTAAAATATTTATTTATTTATTTCTATTTATTTATTTATTTCTACCAGTCTTGTATGTCACCAGTTCCTTTAAATGTCAGATAAATGTTTCATTATTTCAACGTGAATTGATTATGCACTTGACATTAGAAAAAACTGGTCACACTTTCTGTAAATACGGTGACGTCATAAATTACAGTAGGCCTATGTCTTGGGAGACTGAAATTATGACTTGTTTAAAACAAAGTAGTTGCGAATCCAGTCAGTCGCGATAAAAATTGAAAGGGAAACAAATGACTGTTACATAATAATAGACATAATTCATTATTATTCGTACATAAATGGGGTGATTAATAAATACGGGGGATATAAAGACAGAAATATTTAATTTAAGGTAATCTCTTTCTAAAGTAAGCTTCTTAATTGTGGTATTAATTAACAGTGCAAACTCTCAAAATATTCCTTCAACAAAAACTACTTGAAAAATGTACATTAGCAATTGATCTCTCTATGGGCAAATGCTACAAGCTTTCGGCAAACAAAAAGTACCCATTATCTAGCCAAGACCACTTAGATTCATAAAATTTGTAAAATATTTTCCTTTTGAAAATAAAACATCAGAATGTTTAAATTTAGAGCCTTATCTGTGTCTTACATTAATACTAAATAAATATTTCTGAAAAAATACTTTCATTGCAATTTTAAGTTTGCCTGGAATGAAATACATACCGCGGCTCTTGGCTATCCCATTTTTCCGCAAGAATTGAAGACGTCGATGGTAAACAGTGATAACCCTCAAAATTAACATTGACAGTTTTCTGGTTGTTAACAGCCTATAAGCCACATTATCTTTGATTTGGTTAAATAATTATGTAAATATGTTAAAAAATGTGTCTCAGTGAAACACACAGCAGAATCCGTATAGGTCAGTTTCTATCCGATGCTTTTCCAATTCACTGCGGGCTGAAGCAGGGAGAGGCACTATCACCTTTACTTTTTAACTTCGCTCTAGAATATGCCATTAGGAAAGTTCAGGATAACAGGCAGGGTTTGGAAATATAAAAATTGGAGATTTATCCTTCGAAGGGGTGGAAAAATTCAAATACCTTGGAGCAACAGTAACAAATATAAATGACACTCGGGAGGAAATTAAACGCACAATAAATATGGGAAATGCGTGTTATTATTCGGTTGAGAAGCTTCTGTCATCTAGTCTGCTGTCAAAAAATCTGAAAGTTAGAATTTATAAAACAGTTATATTACCGGTTGTTCTGTATGGTTGTGAAACTTGGACTCTCACTCTGAGAGAGGAACATAGGTTAAGGGTGTTTGAGAATAAGGTGCTTAGGAAACTATTTGGGGCTAAGCGAGATGAAGTTACAGGAGAATGGTGAAAGTTACACAACGCAGAAGTGCACGCATTATATTCTTCACCTGATATAATTAGGAACATAAAATCCAGACGTTTGAGATGGGCAGGGCATGTAGCACGTATGGGCGAATCCAGAAATGCATATAGCCTAGAGTGTTAGTTGGGATACCGGAGGGAAAAAGACCTTTAGGGAGGCCGAGACGTACGTAGATGGGAGGATAATATTAAAATGGATTTGAGGGAGATGGGATATGATGATAGAGACTGGATTAATCTTGCACAGGATAGGGACCGATGGCGGGCTTATGTGAGGGCGGCAATGAACCTTCGGGTTCCATAAAAGCCATTTGCAAGTAAGTAAGTAAGTAATGATTAGATTACGCTGCTTGAAAAATACGGCAGTCCTTGATGTTTACAGTAAAAATTAAAATGTATGCAATTTGTATATCGTTGGTTTCTTGGTAAAGGTGACCAAGTCCAAAATGTAAAATTGTTAGGGAAAAGCATTTAAAGGTTTAATGATCCATAAAAAATCACTGTACTTCTTTAGTTGTTAATAATTAGTTATTTTGAAGGTAAACGTACTATATTATTAGCAGGGAACGGATTTATATGGACTAAAAATATATGAAATATGTAAATATATATGTAGTTATTTTTACCAAAATATGGAATTAAATATGGATTTTTACCAAAATATGGAATTAAATATGGACTTAAAATTATAAAAAAATGACTATGTACGTTAAATATTGGTACATTTTAATCAAACTAAACAAAAAATATAATGGACGTACCTTATCTTCCAATGTAGTTTCAACAAAACACAATTTTTATTGTCTGTTACCATAACAATAGGTTACAAACATTTCTTTCAAGTGCTGAAAAGTGAATCTTCTTCTATTGTCTCTGAGGATAGATTTATACTGACTAAAAGAGCGTTCGACGTCACAAGAAGTAACTGGTACATAATTCAATTTCACAATGTCTGCTGGGGATAAGTCCAAGTTAATCTTCACTGTTGATTCACCACTCATCACAGCAACAACCTTTTGTAGTTCTTCATATCCAGGGTTTTTTGAAAGTACAGTGTCCACCTTAGCTCTTACTGCATCTGCAACTTTACCTCTACCACGATTCAGTTGTTCCACAGTACTATTTATAATTTCAAAACTTTCAGATAGTGAAAGGTGCCTATTTTGGAGACTTTTGAGCGTTTTTATGATGCATGAAAATGTATGCTGAATGTGAGCTAAGTCATTCTTCACACTTAAGTCACAGGTAACTGTTTTCGCAGTATCAATTGAGACTGCATCTTCAGAGTCCAATGCAAGGAGAACATTGTTAATAGAGTCTATATGTTCGGCATAATATTCAACTGCTTCTAGCCATGTACCCCATCTAGTTAAAATTGGCTTTGGTGGCAATGGAATTTCAGGGTACATTTCTTTCAACACGTTAACTCTACTGGGAGCTTTGAGAAATACTTTTTTCACTGATGAAATCAACAAATCTACTTTAGGGAAATTGTCTCTGACCACTTCTGCCACACGATGAAATGCATGCGCCACACAAGTAAAATGAGTCAATTTAGGATATACAACAGATAATGCTTGTCCAGCTTTGACCATATAAGGGGCAGCATCGCTAATAAAGAATAACACATTATCGTACATAATACCCTTTGGCCACAGGATACCCATAGCTTCGTTGAACAGTTTAACTATAGTTTTGTTATTGCACTTTTCTAGAACATCACAATGTAAAAGAATTCGTTCAGAATATTGTTCACTTAACAAACCGATAACTACATTACCAACAAGTCTACCTTCTTTGTCGGGAGTCTCATCAATGGAAACCCAAATTGAACTATCTTTAATTTCATCTCTTATCTTCTGTATTGTCTCATCGTAGATGGATGGAGCATACGTCTTCCTAAGTGTTGACTCATCCGGGATTGTATGTTGAGTATATTTTTCAAGGAATTCCCTGAAGACCTTATTCTTTAGTTTGTAGAGAGGAATATCAGCAGAGATGAGAGAACGGCACAGGTCGATGTTAAACTCAGATCTTACATTCGATGTTGTTGGTTGTGTTAAAAACAATTGTCTCTGCTTGGAATTTAGTTGTTTGTTGGCCTGATGTTTACTAGTTGTAATGTGTTGTTGCACCAGGAACTTTTGTGTAGATGATACTGCACACTGACACAAATTACAAAATAATATTTTATTGTCAGTTGATAAACCATCTTCTTTAAATTCTGAAATGTAACTTGTTAGTTTTGATTTTAAATTGACTGAATGACGTACTTTTGGCATATTTACCGTCTTTATAGTATGATTTACAAAACTGAACCTATGTGTACTCTGACTGGCATTTAACTGTTGAGCTGCACAACTGAAGTCTGTTAAAAATTTTAAATTAAATTAATACAGTTTTGTAACTTACTTTCCCATTGTTGATAGGACTGCTAATTTTCAAATAACTCTGATGTTAAAGGGATTACTGAACATGTGTTTAAATCTCTATTGTTGAAATGTATTTTTAAAAGTTAATGGAATTTTGTTTTGTTTTATTGTTAAACCTAATATAATATGGACTGTTTTATATGAAATATGGAAAATATATGGAAATTAACGAAAATATGTACTAAACTCTAAAATATGGAAAAATATGGAAAATAAAAGTAGGATTTTTCAACCCTACACATTGTGAAACATAAAGATAATGCAAAATATAAATTATATTAGCTTTATAAGTAAATATGTATTTACATATAAATCCTTTCCCTGATTATTAGTTTTTAATATGAAATTATAAGCTTTAAATCTTCATACTGCTTGGAAGCCTTCAATGTGACTTGGTCATTTTTACTAAGAAACCGACGATATGTGGGTTATCATGTTTTACCCCCGAAGTCTTCAATTGGTAGAACTGACAAGGATCTTACAAAATGTCTAATATGTATTTTTTTAGTCAATAGATGATGACTCAAAACTTAACGAATGATAGAAACATATGAAGTTGATACAATTTCGTTGAATAGAAGACACTTAGAGAAAGTAATAATAGATTTTGTTTCAATGTGGGGACAGATCTTTCACTCTACTTGAAAACACTACCGATACAATAAAAGCAATTTTCCTGACGCTCGGATTAAATGAATAGGCTTATTTGCTGGTGGAGAAAATCCCGAAATAAATTGAAGCTTACACCCCCGCACTTCCATCCCGCAGTACAAAACCGGCGATATGAGCTGACAAAGGAGGGTCCATCTTGATGTCACAAAAAGGTGGAAAACTCTTCTGAAAAGGGATCCATGATGAAGCGAGGAGACTAACTACAAAGATAAAGGGGAGTCAAGAAGAACAAGGGAAGACCCCTTCCTTGTGTTTGTATCGGCGCCTCTGTCTATAGAAATGCGCTTCTATCCCTAACACCTAATCAGCTACAGTATGTCTTTATACAGAAGAGAAGACATCTAATCATAGCTAGAAAAGGGGCTCCTATCAATTTTGTGAAAACAACTAAATCTGTTGAAATAGCACCGGGAACGCTATTTGTTCACTGTCTAAGTGTTGCCAACTTATGAGATTTTAGGATTTCAAAGGGATTGGGCAGTGAAGAAGATTTTGGGTTTGTAACCGCGAGTTTTTTCATTATTCTAAGTTACACAAGTCTACAAATTTTGTTCATTTTCAGTATTTACGAAGAATCCATTTATCAAAGAATGATAAATATGAAACATAATAATTCTGAGTAAAAATGAATGAGTTCTTCTTTGAAATGAATTCATACAACTTATTTACAAATGGCTTTTAAGGAATCCGGAGGTTCATTGTCGCCCTCACATAAGACCGTCATCCTGGGCAAGATTAATCCAGTCTCCATCATCATATCCCACCTCCCTCAAATAGGCTACATTTTAATATTATTCTTTCATCTACGTCTCGGCCTCCCAAAAGGTCTTTTTCCTTCCGTCCTCCCAACTAACACTCTATATGCATTTCTGAATTCGCCCATACGTGCTACATGCCTTGCCCATCTCAAACGTCTGGATTTAATGTTCCTAATTATGTCAGGTGAAGAATGCAATGCGTGCAGTTCTGTGTTGTGTAACTTTCTCCCTCTTAGCCCCAAATATTTTTATAAGAATCTTATTCTCAAACATCCTTAGCCTCTATTCCTCTCTCAAAGTGAGAGTCCAATTTTCAAAACCATATAGAACAACTGGTAATATAACTGTTTTATAGGGGTAAATTTTAACTGTCAGCTTTTTCGAGAGCAGGCTGGATGACAAAAGCTTGTCAACCGAATAAAAACAGGCATTTCTCATATTTATTCTGCGTTTAATTTACTCCCAAGTGTAATTTATATTTGTTACTGTTGCTAGATCAACTTTTGATCAGATATTTTGTATTCGACAGATAATGGAGAAAAAATGGGAGTATAAGGGTACAGTGTATCACTTATTCATAGATTTGTAAAAGGCATAAGACTCGGTTAAGAGAGAAGTTTTATGTGATATTCTTATTGAATTTGGTATTCCCAAGAAACTAGTTAGATTAATTAAAATGTGTCTCAGTGACACGTACAGCAGACTCCGTATAGGCCAGTCTCTGTCAGATGCATTTTCAATTCACTGTGAGCTAAAGCAAAGAGATGCATTATGACCTTTACTTTTTAACTCTGCTCTAGAGTCTGCCATTAGGAAAGTCCAGGATAACAGACAGGGTTTGGAATTCAACGGGTTACATCAGCTGCTTGTCTATGTGGATGACGTGAATATGTTAGGAGAAAATCCACAAACGATTAGGGAAAACACGAGAATTTTACTTGAAGCAAGAAAAGAGATAGGTTAGGAAGTAAATCCCGAAGAGACAAAGTATATGATTATGTCCCATGACGAGAATATTGTACGAAATGGAAATATAAAAATTGGAAATTTATCCTTTGGAAAGGTGAAAAATTTCAAATACCTGGGAGCAACAGTAACAAATATGCATGATACTCGGGAGGAAATTAAACACAGAATAAATATGGGAAATGCCTGTTATTATTCGGTTGAGAAGTTTTTATCATCCAGTCTGCTGTCAAAAAGTCTGAAAGTTAGAATTTATAAAACAGTTACATTACCGGTTGTTCTGTATGGTTTTCAAAACATGGACTCTTACTTTGAGAGAGGAACATAGGTTAAGGGCGTTTGAGAATAAGGTGCTTAGGAAAATATTTTGGACTATTTCTGGTAAGGTTTATCTTGTCTCAGTAGCAATAAAACCAAGTCCCTTCAAATGAGGGTGGAGATTATAGGAGGGTTGTAAATTTTCAGGATTCCTTTCAAAACCTTGTTATTGTAAAGGCTACCGGAACTCAATTTCTTGAAAGACAAGCTCTGTGACGGAACTACACAGTATGAAGAGAGATATTTTGTTATTTTATTTTGTGCTACAGAATGTATCAACTAGTCCCTTCCGCCACTGGATAGATGGACGGCACCGCTCCACTTCCCCATCGCCATAACAATACAGACGAGGTAAGACATATATCTCCTTTCTCTCTCTTTTCACAGTGAGACAAGATACATCACACAGACTTTAATAAGAGGGTGAAGTTACAGGAGAATGGAGAAAGCTACACAACACAGAACTGCACGCATTTATTCTTCACCTGACATAATTAGGAACATTAAATCCAGACGTTTGAGATGGGCAGGGCGAATCCAGAAATGCATATAGAGTGTTAGTTGGGAGGCCGGAGAGAAAAAGACCTTTGGGGAGACCGGGACGTAGACGGGAAGATAATATTAAAATGGAGTTGAGAGAGGTGTGATACTGTTCCCCAACCAGGAGATCAACCGTGAAAGGAATGTGCTTACTATTGCGTCATCTATTGGAGCGAAGTAGATAGATAATATTAGAGCTATAATGTCAGTTTAAAAATCATGCGCTCCCCTGCATATGTTATTTCCTGTATGGAGGGATTAAAAGACCAGGAGATTAACAGTGATCTAATTTTATAACTAGGGTCGTATAAAAATGTGTATATCAGTGATATAGTTTGTGCTTTGAGAGATAGCCAATAGAGATACGAGTACACACGTGTGTGACCTTATGACATCTTATGACATCAACATTCATTCACAGCATCACCCCGCTTTGTTTCAGTCCCTGGAGACTTTCTCGTGGTTGGAGTACAGTATGTTGATTGAGACTGGATTAATCTTGCTCAGGATAGGGACCAATGGAGGGCTTATGTGTATATCAGTGATATAATTTGTGCTTTGAGAGATAGCCAATAGAGATACGAGTACCCACGTGTGTGACCTTATGACATCAACATTCATTCACAGCATCACCCCGCTTCGTTTCATTCCCTGGAGACTTTCTCGTGGTTGGAGTACAGTATGTTGATAGAGACTGGATAAATCTTGCTCAGGATAGGGACCAATGGAGGGCTAATGTGTATATCAGTGATATAATTTGTGCTTTGAGAGATAGCCAATAGAGATACGAGTACCCACGTGTGTGACCTTATGACATCAACATTCATTCACAGCATCACCCCGCTTCGTTTCATTCCCTGGAGACTTTCTCGTGGTTGGAGTACAGTATGTTGATAGAGACTGGATTAATCTTGTTCAGGATAGGGACCAATGGAGGGCTTATGTGAGGGCGGCAATGAACCTCCGGGTTTTTTAAATGCTAGTGAGTAAGTAATTTTTGCTCCAAGATAATTGAATTTTCACCACCTTTTCAAACGATAAATTTCCAATTCTATTATCTCCATTTTGTACTACGTTCTGGTCACGAGACATAATCATATAGGATACTTTGTAATAATAATAATAATAATAATAATAATAATAACAATAATAATAATAAAGCCGAAGGTACGGTGCTTCTAACGGAGTAGTATGGTCGGTATTGTCCGATATCTTGTCGGGAGTTGTCAGCCGAAGACGGGCTCATTCAGGTACGGCAGTGTATGAAATGGTAGACGAGGTGCGGCCTATCAATCTAGCGGTTTATTGAGGCCCGGTTGAAATTAATGAACACGCGAAGCAGACGGGTCATCACCTGCCAGGGCAATTACAGAGCGTCAATCCCTGCGGGCTGCAACACGGCCAGGCGCTTGTCCCTGTCCGTCAGAGGTCAACTCCTAAAAGCCTACTCGTGTAACTCTTTATGGTTTTGTCTCTATCAGCAGTGCTCTCTTCCGGCGGCCGCCCGACATTCTTCAGTTTCTCCTCCGTGTTCTAATTTGCGGAAAAGACCCCACGAGTAGCCCTTGTTATAACTGTCCTGCCTCTATCGCAATCACAGTAACCGTGGTTCGGTCCCCGACAGGAAATCTCCTATCTACATGGAATGGGAAGGCAGTGAAACTACAGGGACATCATTTTATTTTTACTAACATTTTTAATATTAGGTTTAACTTGCCTATACCTCTGGATCAACGCCGTTTGCTACCCCCTTCCACGACTAGAGTTCGATGATACTAGTGTAGCATACAAACAAATCACTTTACTAGGTAGGTATAGGAGGGAAGAAAAGCAGTTAATCTTTTTACGTAAACTAGGAAATATTGCGCTTTTGACTTTGATAATTTTCATTAGGTTTTTGTTTAATCAAAATACAGTACAGTATTAACAATGAGTGTTTTTACTCACGAACTGACGTAATCATTATGCAGTGTATATTATACTGTCTACAGCATATTACTTACTTACAAATGGCTTTTAAGGAACCCGAAGGTTTATTGCCGCCGTCACATAAGCCCGCCATCGGTCCCTATCCTGTGCAAGATTAATCCAGTCTCTATCATCATATCCCACCTCCCTCAAATCCATTTTAATATTATCCTCCCATCTACGTACGTCTCGGCCTCCCTAAAGGTCTTTTTCCCTCCGGTCTCCCAGCTAACACTCTATATGCATTTCTGGATTCGTCCATACGTGCTACATGCCCTGCCCATCTCAAACGTCTGGATTTAATGTTCCTAATTATGTCAGGCGAAGAATACAATGCGTGCACTTCTGCGTTGTGTAACTTTCTCCATTCTCCTGTAACTTCATCCCGCTTAGCCCCAAATATTTTCCTAAGTACCTTATTCTCAAATACCCATAACCTATGTTCCTCTCTCAGAGTGAGAGTCCAAGTTTCACAAACATACAGAAGAACCGGTAATATAACTGTTTTATAAATTCTAACTTTCAGATTTTTGGACAGCAGACTGGATGATAAGAGCTTCTCAACCGAATAATAACACCCATTTCCCATATTTATTCTGCGTTTAATTTCCTCCCGAGTGTCATTTATATTTGTTACTGTTGCTCCAAGATATTTGAATTTTTCCACCTCTTCGAAGGATAAATCTCCAATTTTTATATTTCCATTTCGTACAATATTCTGGTCACGAGACATAATCATATACTTTGTCTTTTCGGGATTTACTTCCAAACCGATGTGTCTACAGCACATTAGCGTACAATATAGAGAATGAAGTTAAATTGAAAAATAATCGTAATATGGATATTTAAACATATTTTTAAAAATGGTGGCCGTTCATTTTGATACAGGCTTCAGTTCTAATGTGCATATTATCACATTATAGACTATTGTACCTAATTCCAATTACCAGTTTCGTCCATTGTACTAGTAACTCATGTTGAAATAATTCTGTACCTATTTACGTACTGTAAGTTCAATCTTCACTTCTGCCCGATCCGAAAAGATAAAATTACTCAGATATATTTTCTACTGTCCGTCCAAGTGGTTATGCCGTAGGATCGTAGAAAGCGAGGAAATCACGTGACAGTTAATTACTTAACGAGGCCTTTTATTTAAGTTATTTTAAACAGTTGTATAATATTACGTAGACGTCCAATTCCTAACAGAAATTAATGCTTTCAGAAAAGAGCTAAGACAGCCCAGCCACTTATTGGCGAATAAACGCTGGTGGGGCAAACCGGGATGCGACGTAGGCAAATGGACGACAGTACCTGTGCGAAAATTATTCAATATTGAAAGCTCTTTCGTCACTGGAAAACGCGAACATATTTTTGGAACTTACTGTTTACTATGACCGTAAGGCTACTATGACTGTATATGCGGTCTTGGATCTGTGTGGAGGACGGTTAAAACTTCATTAGTAGAAGGGGTGGGAGTGAAGTACAGTCAAAAACTCAGTACAATAAAAATTGAAGTAAAAATAAAATGATGTCCCTGTACTTTCCAAAATAAATTTAACTCATTTGATGCTTTTTTTATTTTTTTTTTTTTTTTGCTGTTTTCGTACCTCATCCTAATGTTTCCTCACATTGACATATATATCATTAAATTTCCTTGTGGTTCATTTCACAATGTCCTTGCTTCCATTAACGTATTTTTTTTTTATTTCTATTCATCCTCAATCCAATCTCTTCCTTTCTTTTTGTTTTCTACGTTTCTTCTCTAAAAATATTTTTCCATATTTCATCAATCTTTCACGCCCTTATCTCATCTCAATTTGTGATAAAAAATGTTATTTCCGTAAGTTTCGAAGTCTCTCTTACTTATATTTATGCTCGCCCATGCCGAAATGTAGTAATTATACACCTGGTAACAGTCCTTTAATGCATGTCATTAATGTACACCTACTCATTAAAGTACAGGTCTTCAGCCAATCATAAGTCAGCTTTGTACCGTTATATCGATTATTCTCGGATATGCAATGGACAGACAATTAGCGAAAAGCCACGGAGGCTGGAAATCCAATACTGTCGCAGAAGGTTATGTTCTGTTACTATAATAATTAGCGTTAATTGTAAATAATATTCAAATAAATTCAATTTGTCATCTCGTTTTTCAATTCTAAATCAATTTCCAGGTTATATCAGAGTAATGTTCATTCTTATTCTGTGCCAAGGTCAATGACATTCGGCCTCGGAAAAAATCAATACTTTCGCGTCTGCGCGCATCTCACAATTCAGATCAGTTCGCACATAACCATAAAAAGACCTAATTTTCAATACTTTCAAGTTAGCAATATGGTTGAGCATAAAAAGTCGTATGAAACTTGCCTATAATGGTAATTAAGACGCTCGTATGAAAATTATGAAACTCGCTTGCGCTCGTTTCATAAACAATCATACTTACGTCTTAATTACTACCATTATAGGCTCGTAGCATAATGTACTATTCTGTTATCTTACTTACAACTTACAAATGGCTTTTAAGGAACCCGCAGGTTCATTGCCGCCCTCACATAAGCCCGCCATTGGTCCCTATCCTGTGCAAGATTAATCCACTCTCTAGTATCATATCCCACCTCCCTCAAATCCATTTTAATATTATCCTCTCATCTACGTCTCGACCTCTCCAAAGGTCTTTTTCCTTCCGGTCTCCCACCTAACACTCTATATGCATTTCTGGATTCGCCCATACGTGCTACATGCCCTGCCCATCTCAAACGTCTGGATTTAATGTTCCTAATTATGTCAGATGAGGAATACAATGCGTTGTGTAACTTTCTCCATTCTCCTGTAACTTCACCCCTCTTAATTTTCCTAAGAACCTTATTCTCAAAATATTTCTGTTATCTAATTCTTTTAATGACATTTTATTCCATCTATTTAATTCCTCTTTACCAAAATCAGCACATTCCTCTTAGTCTCTGTTATTCTGCTCCTATTATACTAGATTCAATCACTAATTATTTTTTCTATCTTTCCTCATATCTTGATTTCTTTCTTCAATTTTGTTGCTACTTTATCTGTTATCGATTATTAATTCTAATTCTTCTCTATTTCTCAATTTCCTTTTTTTTTTTTTTTTCAGTACATCTCAGTTAACGATATGTGTCAGAGGAAGAACAACTGTTTGTGTGCATCTAAAATCTGACTAGTGTAATATGTATCTTGTCGGCGATGTATGCAATGGAGGGGGAAAAAGGAACTGGCCACCCTACCCCATTGTCTCCTGGTCTAGTTTCCTCATAAGTGGTGCCTTGTTGGTATCACATGTGAGGTTCAGGCCTGTCTCCGGACAGTTGACTAAATAACAACAACAACTTTGGATACACGGTTAAAAAATAAATTTCACAGATGTTAGCACAAGCCAGGATGATGTACAAAGAGCCATCTTGATTGTACTGCTATGTTCACCCATTTTGATTTGGCAAGTTTGTGTGTCATGCTCTTGCTCTGTGTTTTAGTCTAACCATGTATTTTTACTCTGTCAGATTTACGATGATGACGCAGAATATCTGCATGGAAATATATATATATATATATATATATATATATATATATATATATATATATATATATATATATATATGCGTAACATATGATGACGCAGAATATCTGCATGGAAATATCATATGTACTTCGGTACATTAAAATAATATATATGATATGCGTAAATATCTTCGTGATTTAAGACGGTGCTTATTCCGTCGGATCCCGGCCAACTAGTCACTCATAACGAGTGCACCTCAGCACATGTGTGGACTACAGTCCTACGTTCATAGACATCTATGACGTAGTGCAGAGGGCGGCCACTAGAGGGAACCCAAGAGTTGGAACTTAAACTGAGACGATTCTGTCCGACGCCGGGGTGGGTATCCGGTGTGGCTTAGTGGATAAAGCATCAGCACGTAGAGCTGGCGCCGGAGAGAATTTTTCTCCGTTCCATTACTCTTTCATCGTATGATGACGCAGAATATCTGCATGGAAATATCATATGTACTTCGGTACATTAAAATAATATATCTGTCAGATTTGTTTGTGTTGTGTTTTCCACAAATAACAACATATAAAATCAAGATCAAGAGAACATAATAGTACACGTGTGCAGAAGTTAAGTTGCTATTTTGAAGATTTTAAGCAAAAAATTTTAGGTTAGCACATGCTTATGTTTGCTTTGTCATGTCTGTTACCTGTCAGATCTGTTACTCCATGTCATGTATGACTTGAGGCTTTCCCGGCGTTTGATGTAGAATAACTCTTCTCGGGTTCTCAGCCAGGTGAGTTGGAGATTTGCTTCCAAGTTTCGATGGCTAGCTCTGCCAGCTTCTTCAGGGAATATAGATGGCAGAGCTAGCCGTCGAAAGCTTGGAAGCAAATCTCCAACTCACCTGGCTCAGAACCCGAGAAGAGTTATTCTACTCAATGTCATGTTTGTTACATCATAAAACAGTGTCCGAATTTTTCTTATTATCTATCATTCAAGAAAGTTAGGCTCAAATATCTTCGCCTTAATGACAAACTACTAAGATAATTGTTATTGAATGAATGCTTTTCTCTTAGTTACTGAAGATTTATTATCTTTATATTAGATAACAGATCTAATATTAAGATATTTAAAATATTTGTTCATTTTTGATCTGAAGTTAGTTCTGTTACTATTCTAAGACCTATGCACTGTTTAAAGAATATTTGATACAAAAAAATAAAGGAATTCTGTTTCTATAAAAGATCCATTGTCTTGTCCTATAACACACCTGACATTTAGTCGTGTCATCAAAGATTCATTGATACTTGTACAGAATGCTGTAAGGCAAGGTGAGTGTAAAATGGCTGACTACTATGGCAGAGACATTGCACTATATTAATACATGCAGAATATGCACTAAATCTATATATATATATAATTTGAGCTGGTAATTGAAATTACGGGAAGACGGCTGAACGGATTTTAATAAATGACTCCTCATTTTGAAGCTTGGAACCCAAAGTTTTTCAGAAAAATAGTAGTTTTCAGTGAAATGTCAATTTCCCTACATCATTTTCCTATTTTCCAAAATCCGTCTGTCGTCAGTTTTGAGAAATATGGCTTTTCAGAATAAAACAAAACACACACTACAATAAACAATATTACACGAATTCCATGATCTGCAGGATTGCTGACATATTTAGAGTTCAGATAGCGTATAAAAATAATTTACATATCTGATTTTCTGGTTGTAGTTTTCCGAGTACAGCTGTGTATTGGATATTAAGAACTACAAAACTTAAGAATGTTTGATGACATTTTTACCATTAAAAATGAAATATTATTATAGTTAATACAATTAAGTTATGTGAGTATATCTATTTGACACTAATTATACACATTAATGCTATATTGATGATATGAAAGTGAAATCTTTTGAGGTTTTATATAAGTAGACGCAGAGAAAGAATATTTTAAATTAGATCTTTATTTATATAATTTACTGAGTAGCAGCTATATATATTGTTACTGAAAACTATAAAACTTACGTAAGGTAACAATACTGTTATTAAAATGAAATATTTTTATAGTTATTAGTCAAGTGATGTGGGTTTTTTCATATATTTAATGGCAGTGTGATGTAGATATTTATAGTCTATGTGTGATTCTCTAATTTTCCTAGGTAGTAATGAGTCATGCTTCCTATTTTAGCTGCGTCTTAAAACTAAATCAAAATTAATTTCATATTTCTTTGGTTAATCGAACCTGAAATTTTCTTAACTCTCACGTATAATCCACAATGACCTGAAATAGCTACTGCATTACTCCCACATGAAAATTTCCCTGATCGTCCTAACATTGTTACTTGCGTTTTCGCATTGAAACTCAAGAACTTAAGATGGATAGGTTCAAGGAAATGTATTTGGCATAAAAAGCATTCAGAGGGAGTATGTTTCACTATTATGGAAGCAAATAACTTTCAAAATGTCTGCTATTCTTCATTGGAAATAAATTTGAAGAATAATCATTTGAACTTCTAATGAACTTAGTTTGCAGCATTTGTTGCACAAGCCACTAGTAGTACTTTAATTTTGACGTTCAAATTTTGAAAATGACCCAGCTACAATTCCAACTCTGTTCCCTAGAATATAAAACTGACACTGAATCCTTTGTATTAATGTAATGTCTAACAAATTGCAATTTCGTAAAAGTATGAACTCTAACAGGTGTTACGAAAATACCTGTACAAGTTAATCAATTACAGAAGGGCATGCAGCCTGTGTGAGATGCAGGTGATACCCCTGCGGGCCAGCTTCCCGCCGGACGGTTCATGTAAATTAATAAGCTCTCCTTCAATTATTATTCATACACAAAGCAATGTTTGAGAACATCTTCTGCACCTTGCCCACACAATCTGCTGCCGGATCTTAACACAATATCTGTTTCCTTTTCTTTTAATGTTAATGGTCATCCCCTGGGGATTCCTTAACAAAATGTAGGAAAGAATTATGTATATTTCTGTTTGGCTTTAATTACTGTTTTATCTTACAATGACCATGTCACTAAGTTATGGAAAGAGATTTCATTGGTGGGTAGGTATCGAAACAGGAAGCCATCCATACTGGGTTGTCATTCACAATTCTTATACATCTGCAAGCATATTGTAATTACTTAAAAAATGGTGTTCACATAAAACCAGTAAGTCTGTACCTTACTGTTTTTATTGGGTTATTTTACGACGCTGTATCAACATCTAGATTATTTAGCGTCTGAATGAAATGAAGGTGATAATGCCGGTGAAATGAGTCCGGGGTCCAGCACCGAAAGTTACCCAGCATTTGCTCGTATTGGGTTGAGGGAAAACCTCGGAAAAAAGTCAACCAGGTAGCTTGTCGCCACTGGGATTCGACCCCGAGCCACCTGGTTTCGCGGCCAGATGCGCTGACCGTTACTCCACAGGTGTGGACGGCTTACTGTTAATAAACTTATAAAACTGGAACATATTCAAGGAAGGAATGTAGTTTTTTCCTCCGATTCTATTACCATTCGTGCGCAAGGGTATTAGTAAATGAGTGAATTAATCTGTAAGATAGTCTGCATTTAGAAAGGCAGGCAAGAAGAGAATCGCTCAGTCTGGCAGAGAGTCGCTAAGTTAATCTTAGAGAAAGTCAGTCAATCAGTATTGCAATGTGTCACCTAATCAATCCGCTAGAGGGTCAATCAGTCTGTCAGGAAGTTACTCAGTGTTTCAGTCAGGCAGAAAGTCATTCAGCAAATTAGTCTGGCACGGAGTCAATCAATCAATAAATCTGGCAGGGAATTATTCAGTCAGTCAATGTGACAGGAAGTCACTCAGTCAATCAAACTAGCATGGAGCCATCCAGTCAATCAATCAGGCAGGCAGGAAGACAGTCAATCTTGCAGTGAGCCACTCAATCAATCAGGCAAGAAGCTAATCAGTCAATAAATCTGGCAGAAAGTCACTCATTCAATCAAACTAGCAGGGAGTCACACTGTCCATCAATCTCGCAGAGAGCCATTTAATCAATCTGGAAGGCAGTTACTCAGTCAGTCAATCTGGCAGAGGGCCACCCAATCAATCTGGAAGGGAGTTATTCAGTCAATCAATCTGGCAGAGAGCCACTCAATCAATCTGAAAGGGAGTTACTCAATCAATCAATCTGGCAGAGAGCCACTCAATCAATCTAGAAGGTAGTTACTCAATCAATCAATCTCGCAGAGAGCCACTCAATCAATCTGGAAGGGAGCTACTCAGTCAATCAATCTGGCAGAGAGTCACACAATCAATCTGAAAGGAAGTTACTCAGTCAATCAATCTGGCAGAGAGCCACTCAATCAATCTGGGAGTTACTCAGTCAATCAATCTGGCAGAGAGCCACTCAATCAATCTGGGAGACAGTCAATCAATCTGGTAGAGAGCCACTCAATCAATCAGGCAAGAAGGTAGTCAGTAAATCAATCTGGCAGAAAGTCACTCATTCAATCAAACTAGCAGGGAGTCACACTGTCCATCAATCTCGCAGAGAGCCACTCAATCAATCTGGAAGGGAGTTACTCAGTCAATCAATCTGGCAGAGAGCCACTCAATCAATCTGGAAGGGAGTTATTCTGTCAATCAATCTGGCAGAGAGCCACTCAATCAATCTGCAAGGGAGTTACTCAGTCAATCTGGCAGAGAGCCACTCAATCAATCAGGAAGGGAGTTACTCAATCAATCAATCTAGCAGAGAGTCACCCAATCAATCTGGAAGGGAGTTACTCAGTCAATCAATATGGCAGAGAGCCACTCAATCAATCTGGAAGGGAGTTACTCAGTCAATCAATCTGGCAGAGAGCCACTCAATCATTCTGGAAGGGAGTTAATCAATCTGGCAGAGAGCCACTCAATCAATCTAGAAGGGAAACAGTCAATCAATCTCGAAGGGAGTTACTCAGTCAATCAATCTGGTAGTGAGCCATTCAATCCGCCTGAAAGGGAGACAGCCAATCAATCTAGAAGGCAGACAGTCAATCAATCTGGAAGGGAGACAGTCAATCAATCTGGAAGGGAGATAGTCGATCAATCAGGCAGTGAGACACTCAATCAATATGGAAGGGAGTCGCTCAGTCAATTTGGAAGGCAGTCACTCAGTCAACTGGCAGGGAGTCACTCAGTCAATCAATCTGGAAGGCAGTCACTCACTCAGTCAATCAATCTGGAAGGCAGTCACTCACTCAGTCAATCTGACAGGGAGTCACTCAGTCAATCAAACTAGCAGGGAGCCATCCAGTCAATCAATCAGGCAGGAAGATAGTCAATCTTGCAGTGAGCAACTCAATCAATCAGGCAAGAAGCTAGTCAGTCAATCAATCTGGCAGAAAGTCACTCATTCAATCAAACTACCGGAGAGTCACACTGTCCATCAATCTCACAGAGAGCCACTCAATCAACCTGGAAGGGAGTTATTCAGTCAATCAATCTGGCAGAGAGCCACTTAATCAATCAGGAAGGGAGTTACTCAGTCAATCAATCTGGCAGAGAGCCACTCAATCAATCTGCAAGGAAGTTACTCAGTCAATCAATCTGGTAGAGAGCCACTCAATCAATCTGGAAGGGTGTTAATCAATCTGGCAGAGAGCCACTAAATCATTCTAGAAGGGAGACAGTCAATCAATCTCGAAGGGAGTTACTCAGTCAATCAATCTGGTAGTGAGCCACTCAATCCGCCTGGAAGGGAGACAGCCAATCAATCTAGAAGGCAGACAGTCTATCAATCTGGAAGGGTGACAGTCAATCAATCTGGAAGGGAGATAGTCGATCAATCAGGCAGTGAGCCACTCAATCAATATGGAAGGGAGTCGCTCAGTCAATTTGGAAGGCAGTCACTTAGTCAACTGGCAGGGAGTCACTCAGTCAATAAATCTGGAAGACAGTCACTCATTCAATCAATCTGGCAGGGTGTCACTCATTCTATTAATCTTGCAGGGTGTCACTCAGTCAATCAATCTGGGAGGAAGTCACTCAACAATCAATTTGGCAGGTAGTTACTCATTCAATTAATCTGGCAGTTACTCATTCAATCAATCTGGCAGGGTGTCACTCATTCTATTAATCTTGCAGGGTGTCACTCAGTCAATCAATCTGGGAGGAAGTCACTCAACAATCAATTTGGCAGGTAGTTACTCATTCAATTAATCTGGCAGTTACTCATTCAATCAATCTGGCAGGGAGTCACTAATTCAATCAATCTGGCAGAGAGTCACTTATTCAATTAATTTGGCAGGGAGTCACTCATTCAATTAATTTGGCAGGGAGTCACTTATTCAATTAATTTGGCAGGGTGTCACTCATTCAATTAATTTGGCAGGGAGTCACACATTCAATCAATCTGGCAGAGAGTCACTCATACAACTAATCTGGCAGGGAGTCACTCATTCAATTAATTTGGCAGGGAGTCACTCATTCAATTAATTTGGCAGGGAGTCACTCATTCAATTAATTTGGTAGGGAGTCACTCATTCAATCAATCTGGCAGAGAGTCACTCATACAACTAATCTGGCAGGGAGTTACTCATTAAATTAATCTGGCAGGTAGTACTCATTAATCTGGCAGAAAGTCACTCATTGAATCAAAGTGGTAGGGAGTCACTCAATCAATTTCGCAGGGAGTCACTCTGCCAATAAAACTATGGTAGAGAGTCATTCAAGCCATTTGGAGAGACATAGTCAGTCCTCGACTAAGAATTTCTATAATAAAATTATTCTGAAATGAATTTCACTATATCTCTAATTTAAACATAATGCACTTCAGAGGCATTTAAATTAATGTAAATCCTTATATGTGAAATATATATATATAATATAGAGATTATAACATTCAAACCATATAAAACATTTTCATTCAATTTTTATTGGTACCAACTGTTAAAGTTTGTGATAATTTTTTAAATGAAATTCATACCTTTGCTAACACTAAGGGTCAACCAACTAACCTTAAGTGGGGATCTCTTTGTTTCCTTAATCTCTCTGCGTAGATAGCCATATCCGTTGCAATTAAAAAAACAACTGAAAGTTTCGGTGCAGTCCAATTGCTTATCAGTGCTTCCTGGTGCAACAAATTCAGATCTTAAAATGCATTAGGCCAAAACAAGGAAAACTGCATTAGGGCGAAACATGAGTTAAGAGGCCTGCTCAACATTTACACATTGTATTACTTGCAGTGCAAGGAAAGTGTTATGGTTGCCTAACACAGGATAGACAAGCCGTGTTCGGTTCATTCAACTGAGTGCATTTGGACAGCTGAATGTTTTCAATCCTACATTCTTGTGTTTAAAGTTACAAGCACAGAAAGGATCGCAACTGAAGTCAAGTAATGTATTCGACTTTCGCAGATCATCTGGTAAACCCCAATACGTGCTTAAGAACGGTAGCTAATCTCTCTTTGGCTCACGCTATTGTCTCTCTATGTCGATTTTGTTTACATTTCTTGAAAAGTGTTGATATGAATTCGTGTTGGAGTGGAAGTTATACAGTATGATGGAAAAGCTACGATGAAAGAAGTCATCCTGTAAGAGAGGCAGAAATTCCATGCTATTTAATATTGCAATATTCGGGGATGACCACTCTAATGTCATGTATATCATACTTGCAGAATACTTAAATTTTAATGTTCACAATCATTTAACCATAAGTTCATTCATCTATTTATATAACCTTTCATTTACTCATTTATCCATCCATCTGCCTACACATTCTTCCATCACCTAACTGTCCATACTTATATCTCTCCATCCCTTCATCACTCCAACTGTTTATCAATCTACAGTATGTACTTAACCATTCATTCACTAATTCATTCATCCACACGTCCGTTCTTCAATCTGTGTACTAATTCAAATGTTCATTCATGCATTCTTTTGCATATCTGTTCATCAATCCATCTATCTTGCCACTCATTAGTCCATATATTCATCCATCCATTCATCCAGCCACCAGTCTGTTCATTAATGTATGCACTTAACCATCTATTCATTCGTTCATTCATTCATCCACCTATCCGTTCATCAATCGATGTACTTAATCATATATTCATTCATGCACCCTTTCACATATCTGTTCATCAATCCATCCATCTTGCCACTCATCCATCCATTCATCCAGTCTGTTCATCAATGTATATACTTATCTATTCATTCGTTCATTCATCCATTCAGCCACCTATCCGTTCATCAACCTATGTACTTAATCATCTATTTATTCATGCACACTTTCACCTATTCATCCATCCATCCATCTTGTCACTCATTCATCCATATATTCAACCAGCCACCAGTCTGTTCATCAATGTATAGGCCTACACTTAACCACCCATTCATTCATTCATTCACCTATCCCTTTATCATCTATGTACTTAATCATATATTCATTCATGAACTCTTTCACCTATCTGTTCATCAATCCATCCATCTTGCCACTCATTCATCACATATTCATCCATCCATTTATCTAACCACCATGCACTTAACCATCTATTCATTCGTTCCTTCCTTCCTTCCTTCATTCGTTCCTTCTTTGCTTCCTTTCTTCCTTCGTTCGTTCATTCATTTACTCATCATCCATTCATTAATTCGTTCGTTCATTCCTCATTCGTCCATCCACCCGTTCGTTCAACAGTATATATAATTAACCATCTATTCATTCATTCATTCATTCATCCACTCGTCCGTTCTTCAATCTATGTACTCAACCATCTATACATTCATTCATTCAGCCATCTGTCCACCCACCCACCCATCTATCTATCTATCTATCTATCTATCTATCTATCTATCTATCTATCTATCTATCTATCTATCTATCTATCTATCTATCTATCTATCTATCTATCTATCTATCTATCTATCTATCTATCTATCTATCTATCTATCTATCTATCTATCTATCTATCTATCTATCTATCTATCTATCTATCTATCTATCTATCTATCTATCTATCTATCTATCTATCTATCTATCTATCTATCTATCTATCTATCTATCTATCTATCTATCTATCTATCTATCTATCTATCTATCTATCTATCTATCTATCTATCTATCTATCTATCTATCTATCTATCTATCTATCTATCTATCTATCTATCTATCTATCTATCTATCTATCTATCTATCTATCTATCTATCTATCTATCTATCTATCTATCTATCTATCTATCTATCTATCTATCTATCTATCTATCTATCTATCTATCTATCTATCTATCTATCTATCTATCTATCTATCTATCTATCTATCTATCTATCTATCTATCTATCTATCTATCTATCTATCTATCTATCTATCTATCTATCTATCTATCTATCTATCTATCTATCTATCTATCTATCTATCTATCTATCTATCTATCTATCTATCTATCTATCTATCTATCTATCTATCTATCTATCTATCTATCTATCTATCTATCTATCTATCTATCTATCTATCTATCTATCTATCTATCTATCTATCTATCTATCTATCTATCTATCTATCTATCTATCTATCTATCTATCTATCTATCTATCTATCTATCTATCTATCTATCTATCTATCTATCTATCTATCTATCTATCTATCTATCTATCTATCCTATTCCTCTGTTAATCAATATGTGTACTTAACCATCTATTAATTAATTAATCCATCCATCTATTCATCAACCTATCTGTTCATAAATCTTTGTACTTAACCATCTACTTATTCATTCATCCATCCATCCATCCATCAATATATCCACCTAACCATTAATCTATTATCCTAAGCAACTATTCATTCATTCAGGCATTAATTAATTCATTCATTTTTCCATCTGTTCATTAATCTATCTCTCGACCATTCATTCACTCATCTAGTCATTCATTCGTCCATCTCTCCACACCAATCTGTTCATCATTATATCTACGTAACAACTCATTCACACATTTATCATGTGTCCATGCACCCTTCCTCCCATCCACCTAATCATTCATTCGTCCTTTTATTTTTCCATTCATCCATCTATCCGTCTCTTCACCATTCTATATATTTAACCACTTACTGGCCCAAATCTCAATTAATTAATTTATTTATTTATTTATTTATTTATTTATTTATTTATTTATTTACTTATTTATTTATTTATTCATTCATTCATCCATTCATCCATCCACCCATCTGTTTATTAATCTATGTACTTAATCACCCATTGAATGAACTATTTATCAACATCCATCCATCCATCCATCCATTTATCCAGCTGTTCATCAATCTATCTTCTTGAACATTCATTCACTGACCTATACATTTATTCACGCACTCTCAGACTCATCTTTTCAAAACAATAAATTACCTAACCACTTATTCATCCACCTATTTTTTCATACATCTATCCAACCATCCACACATATTTTCATTAAGTAATTCACCTAACTGGTCGCTCATCCATATACCTATTAATTCATCTATCCAGCCATCCACATGTTAACCCACGTTCCATAATCCCAGATATTAATCGACTCATTCATCTAGCCACCTATCTTTGATTGACCCAATTACTTATACAGTGTAGACTATATTCTTACTTCCGGTGAAATATGATGTAAGTGCTCACTTGTGCCACTTGTTACAAGACGTAGGCTACATACAAGAGGACTTCTGTGACGCGGTATCAAACACAACACCTGACCCAGCGGACACCATACAGTGTGGAACATTGGTCCCGAACTTGATGCCCTCGACTGAACCCTAATCCACTACCGTGACTTCCAGGCAGCTGTAATGCTGAAGCCCGTTGCCCTATCGCCCCGCTGACTTGAATTATCGGAGTCACCAATCTGCAAGTGGCTGGAAATCCAGAAGCTGTTGCAGCGTACAATCGTCATCTTCACGGAGAACCTGTTTACCATATCCAGCGTAATAAATCGCGCAATTTCTCATAAGCAGCATCAATGGGGCAGCAAATCATAATGATGTAGTACGGGGTGTGGGCACAATGCAGAGCTCGCTTCCTGTACCGATGCTATCTCCGCTTGTGGGATAAAATAAAGTTTTATGCACTTCTACATCTGTCCGCCGGCCCGGACACCATATGGTGATATGAAATGACCAAGAGCGCAGATAAAAATATGGAAATTAATAATTTATGGCAGTTCCCGACCCTCCAAAAGAAGAAAAGAAATTCTTGGAGCATTGTTTTCGAAACGTTTTCTTGGAATGATTATCATAGCTCCTTCCTTTATTTCAGCCGTGGTGACAGCTACTAAATTTTAACTGGCTGTCTGATATCTGGACTGGAACGATACGTATGTGGAGGGGAGCTATTTCAAGGAGCAGGCTTGCTCTGGGAGAAAATTTCTTACTTAACGTCCCACGGAAAGTCAAACGCAACATCAAGCATGAAAACTTGAGCACTCATAACGAAGGATTTTACATAAGAAATAACCAAATTATGTTTGTTCTTGAGCGATACTGCGGATTTAAATGGTTTGGAGTAGCATCGTTTTATTGTGGTTACCGTACACAGCACCGACAAACTTCATAATGAGATTAAAAAATAATAAGAATAATAATAAACTGCATTAAAAAGAATGTACAATAAACAAATTCAAAGAACTTTACACGGCTTTACTAATTGGGATTCTCTTCTTCCTAATACAGATCATTATAATAATTTTGCTAAATCTTGACATGAGGATCAAGTTTATTTTAGTTTGATAAACCATTCCTCAAGCAATACTCATAATAATCTATCTAAAAATTGTAACTACTCTCACTAATATCACAGTCTACTATATACAGTCGCGAAGCTTGAGGTGATTTTTTGCAAATCTCGTGATAAGGCGCTCCAAGCGGTTAGCAACTAGAAACAATAGACTGTCCACGGTCGACTTTGGACTGTGTCGTATTTCCATCGAGTGCTAGCTCGTTGCGTATTTCACATTGATGTTGTGAAATGTTCGTTATTGGTTGTAATGAAAATGTTAATGGCTAAAATACAATAATTGGAATAATAATATTTTACTAGAGACGTAGAAAAATTAAGTTTGTTTTAATTAAATTTATTGATCACGTTTTTTTTTCAATTCTGGTGGGATTATTGTTGCTTAGGCCTACTTCCTTTCTTTTTTTCAAAGGATATGTTTTTAATTATAGCTGTTAATTTTGTTGTTATTTTTATTTGTTACTTTACTAGAGACGTAGAAAAAGTCTGTTACAATAAAATTTATTGATCACGTTTTATTTCCAATTCTGGTGTGATTATTATTGCTTAACCTCATCCCACTTTGTTAACTACGTAATCCTACACTACAAGTGCCGGTACACGTAAGTTACTCCATTAATTCATATTTCCATTATTATTGTTGTAAAGGGAAATGAAAATTAATATTTATTCGTTTCATAGTTAATTATCGCTATAATCTTGAATGAGTGAAGCGATTATAGTAAATTTCAGTTCGTTTTGCACAAACAAAAATAATATTAACCTATTTCTTGCAGATATCTTCGAGTTTATGGTGGAATTTAATATACTTCATTAAAATAATAAATTAACTTTATGCATTTAATATTTCAATAATGGAAGGAAGGTGTTAATTTTTCTAAAAAAAACACAACGAAAGTGTAACATATTTTGTCGTCTACTAGGAGAGAGATCTGCAATGATGAGGCGATAGTAGCGATCCTAGTGGTGGGCAACTACCCATGTTTGCATTTTTACTACATGTTGAGCTTCGCGACTGTATATAGTAGACTGTGGTTATATCGTCTTTCAGAACTTCCCTACATCATTTTCTAAGATTTACTTCTTTACCATAAACTTCTAACGATAATTAACTACACAAAAATCAGGTCTATTCTATAAAACTAGGTCTGTAATATCTATTAGAAAAAATCCATTCATCCAGCCCTTATAATTCTTGAGAAAATTGCACCTGAACATTAGAAATTAACTGCAGTAGGTCTATATCATAGTAATATAAGAAAATTAGTATTGCCAACATAGACTGTTCAATCTGCACTTGGCTGGTTGCTAATTAAACTTTCATCACATTTTCTTTGATAAAATTTATTAATAATAATATTGATCACTGTCGAATATTTGCGAATAATTTCCACCTTCACAAAAAAATTCATGGCGCATGCACTAAATTTTAATCCCGCAAATTCTGGGGAAAAGATCTAAGGAGTTTTCGTTACGATTTAAGCCCACTTTGATGCAACTCCGGTGATAAAAATCTCGCCGTCTCCCCTCCCACTCCTCTCCTCTCCTCCGGGTGTATCAATACTGCACGTTAATAAAGAGCCGTTCCTCCTCCCCCGATCCCCCGCACAGGTAAACACTTCAAGTTCTGAAACTGTAATTCACTACATCATTTCGATGCTGCCCATTGACACCGGGGGGATAGAAAAGGTTTTATACACCCGCGTGATCCGTTCCATCTACCTGATGAACGAGTAATTATACCGTGACGTTGGATCGGGAGGGGAGGACCGACCTAGTCGCGAGATGAAAAGAGTGTGAATCGCCCATCTACACAGAGAGAGGTGCGCGGAAGGGGGCGCTTGTAGGGAATCCGACTTGTAATAAAGTACGCCACGCCTGGCGGGATTGCCCAAAGGAATGTAACAGCTTGCTACACAGTGCAGCAATGGAGCCATTCACTTACGTGTTCATGCTGCAGATAACAGACGAGAGAGAGCGGCTGATAATGTTTTAAGCTACACAGAATGTGAAGCTCGCTCACACTCTTCATATCTGCGCCAACTAGGAGAAATAAAACGCCACAATAAAATGTTCCTTCTGCTCTTAAAAAAAAATGCACGAGCACATATTTAAAGACAGAAAACACCTCTCACCACTCGGAATGCCAGAGAGGCAAGTTTATTTCGCAAAGAACAATATTTTCTATGCTTGTTGTGGCAGTAGGGGGGCCAGACAGTCGACTTAAATGAACAGAAGGGACGCAAAAAGCCTCTACGAGCATTCTTAACACTTTCATTATGAAGGACATAATATTTCGTACTGTTTTAATGTCTTGCCCTGTAACAGTAGAGTGACGTGTATGCATAAAGTAACTTTGTGCTTAATTGTGTGTTGATTTATCTAGTAATATTCTTGGGATTTGTATTCAGCTAGAGAACAAATGAAAAAACACATATTTCAGAGTAGATTAATGATATTGCTAAGGACAGATGTAACGCAGTCCAACGTATCAGAAGTAAAAGAACACATTAATTCCTTACGAAATATTAAATAAATTGAGATAAACAAAAATACATTCAATAAACGAAATAGGTAAAACAATGCAATGAGGAAAAAAATTCTGCGCTGTATCAGGGATACACTGACACATTGGGTAGTAAGAATAAAGCTTAAGTACTTTCTCAAGGTTTATACTTATGAGTATGAGCACTTCCTGTGATTATATACTCGTAACCACTAGAACATACTCATTTTCGTAAGAATAAAGACATTCTACCTAACGCGAATATATACTCATCTCTACAGCCTTCTTGATCGTTTAAATGCTAGTATATACTCATGTTACCTATCCTCTTTGACCACATTGCACCGTGATGCTCAGTTTTTTATAGACATTCACATGCTATCTGCATGTTGTAGTGATTTATGTTTTGATTTTTGTAAATTTTAATAATGGATAGATAAATAAATAAATAATTAATTAAATAAGTAAATAAATAAAATTATTCCCAAGAAACTAGTTCGATTAATTAAAATGTGTCTCAGTGAAACATACAGCAGAGTCCGTATAGGTCAGTTTCTATCTGATGATTTTCCAATTCACTGCGGGCTAAAGCAGGGAGATGCACTATCACCTTTACTTTTTAACTTCGCTCTAGAATATGCCATTAGGAAAGTTCAGGATAACAGGCAGGGTTTGGAATTGAACGGGTTACATCAGCTTCTTGTCTATGCGGATGACGTGAATATGTTAGGAGAAAATACACAAACGATTAGGAAAAACACGGAAGTTTTACTTGAAGCAAGTAAAGCGATCGGTATGGAAGTAAATCCCGAAAAGACTAAGTATATGATTATGTCTCGTGACCAGAATATTGTAAGAAATGGAAATATAAAAATTGGAGTTTTATCCTTCGAAGAGGTGGAAAAATTCAAATATCTTGGTGCAACAGTAACAAATATAAATGACACTCGGGAGGAAATTAAACGCAGAATAAATATGGGAAATGCGTGTTATTATTCGGTTGAGAAGCTCTTATCATCCAGTCTGCTGTCCAAAAATCTGAAAGTTAGAATTTATAAAACAGTTATATTACCGGTTGTTCTGTATGGTTGTGAAACTTGGGCTCTCACTCTGAGAGAGGAACATAGGTTAAGGGTGTTTGAGAATAATGTACTTAGGAAAATATTTGGGGCTAAGCGGGATGAAGTTACAGGAGAATGGAGGAAGTTACACAACACAGAACTGCACGCATTGTATTCTTCACCTGACATAATTAGGAACATTAAATCCAGACGTTTGCGATGGGCAGGGCATGTAGCACGTATGGGCGAATCCAGAAATGCATATAGAGTGTTAGTTGGGAGACCGGAGGGAAAAAGACCTTTAGGGAGGCCGAGACGTACGTAGATGGGAGGATAATATTAAAATGGATTTGAGGGAGGTGGGATATGATGATAGAGACTGGATTAATCTTGCACAGGATAGGGATCGCTGGCGGGCTTATGTGAGGGCGGCAATGAACCTTCGGGTTCCTTAAAAGCCATTTGTAAGTAAGTAATAAATAAAATAAATAATAAAATTAATTAATTAAATATATATATATACGTTATTAAATTAATTAATTAAATAATTAAGTAAATAAATTAAATAAATAAAGAGATAAATAAATAAATTAATTAAATAAATGGATAAATTAATAAGTATGAAAAAGAGAGTGAACCAGATAAGTGACGTTAATAAAACAGGAAACAAGAAAATACTACTGAGATATCGTCATTACGGGATTTTGGATAGAGATTACAATCCATTTCTAGAATTCCAGTTATGCTAATTGTATTTTTTTTTATTATGGAGCAGTTATACATAATTTTAAAGTTACAAGTAATTACATTTTGCAATTCAAATTTTACAAAATAAACTGTAATTGTTAATTATATTTAACAATACAATTTAACCTTATAATTTGATAGCCTTTCATATTCTTAAAGGTTATGATTTTTATGAAGAACAAATACGTGTTTAACCAATTTCACATTCACTTTTGTGAAGCGTTAAAGGCTTCTGAAGTTCACTTCTTTTTCTATATTTTTCCATGAGGCACTACATCGTTCATAAATTTGCCATTTCTTTTTAATTTAACTTTAAACTGAACACAAATCACAAACCATACTCAGAATAACATGAGAACGACCTTACAAATATGAGAATATACTAGCTTTTATTCTTATCAAGCATGAGTAGGATGTTCTGTACAAGATGGACGCTTGAGTATATTCTACTATGCTTCCATGTTATGAGTATGTAATAAAAATGAGTAGGTACTCAAATGTTTTTATTCTTACTAACAAGAGTATTTACTAAAAAAAAAGTCCAGTATATACTATATACTCATGTTTATTCTTACCACCGATAGAATACTTTCACTAATATAGGGTTATTCAAGTAAGTTCCCATTTTGAAACAGCTGTATCTTCTGTACATATCAGCAGTTAGGTTTCACTGATTATAATTCCAGTGGAGAATGTCATGATTACAATACAAGAAACTGTAACACGTATGTAACATAATTTGTCTAAGTACAGTAAATCAGCCACGATTGTTCAACAATCTACCTGAAAATATTAAACAAATCAGAGAGGAAAGATTATTTAGGTGCAAGAATGTTTAGTCACGCTATGTCCTTATGATAATAATGGCGTTAGAACAGAAAGAAGAGATTTTGTGTCGAACTGGATTCAAGGAAAGGCATTTCTGAAGACGGACGATGATGCAGTTTATTATGATTTTTGTGATAAAGATGAAAGTATTTCTGTATTTTGGGACGCGCGATAGGGTCGCGGTTAAGAGGTAACGCTGCAAAGTCGGAAGGTCGCAGGTTCGATTGCCGATGGGGTCATGTTCATGCGGAAATGCAAAAGACTTACAATTCGACCTCACTTTGTCCCAAATTTCTCCGTTTAAATATGCACCTGTTACTTCCTATGACGTAGAAAGATCATTTTCTGTGTTCAAGAACGTTCTTCAGACAAACATGAGTGTAAGTGAAGAAAATCTGAGAAATTAGTTGTACTATGTTGTTTTAAAATAAAATAAAAATGTTACTATAATGTATAACTCAATTCTGATAGTGTATATTTTTACTGTTTTTTCGCTTAATTGTGGATGTTTTGTAACATGATAGGTTTAGTGCATGAATGCATTAGTGTTTTAAGATTTAATAGTGCATGGAAATCCGGGATCTAGTAATCAGAGGTGGATGCAAGGGGGGGGGGATTAAGGGGATATATCCCCTCCCGAAATTTTGAGAAAAATACGAAACAAGAAACAAAAATAATATTAATTTTAATTCGTGAATGTACATAGGAATTAGAGAGTTTTCCACGTAAATTCTCTTTGCTAAAATGTTAAATTCAAAGAACTGCAGGAAGACAAACACAGCATTCTTACTTCAAGACAGAGGGTCATGAAGAGTATTTTAGGCTTTAAATTTTCCTTCTCTTTTTAGACTATTTCATTAGTCAGCTCAAGGACAGGTTTTTAAATCATAAGGGAATCCTAAAGTCCATACAAACTTTTCTGCCTAAAAACATAGTGCGAGCATCAGATGAAGATTTAGAAACTGCTGTTGAGGCTATAGTAAATCAGTGGCCCAATGATGTTGATGCATCACCAGAGTCTTTCTTCAATGAATTGAAGATGTAGAGAAGAAATTTCCTTGATCAGAAAAATCTCCACATAATACCTACTGATTTTATATCATCTTTGAACAGGTGCAATGAGATTATTTTTCCCTGCATTCACAAGGCGCTGAAACTTTTCTGCACGTTGGCTTTGATGTACACACATAAAAATGTAGAAGTAAAAGCTCATGAAGTACTGGATGAAATGTCTAAGAAGCCTCGTCGCCTTCTTCTGTAAATGCCATTCTGTCATTGTTTTTGTATTGCAGTCATTGTAATGTTAAAATTAAAAAATTATGGTTTGTTTAACAACGCTCGAAATTGCCGAGGTTATATCAGCGTCGCCGGTGTGCCGGAATTTTTTCCCTCAGGACTTCTTTTACATGCCAGTAAATCGACTGATATGAGGCCTGTCGCATTTAAACACACTTAAATGCCATCGAGCTGGGTTGGGGTAGAACCCGCAACTTCGAGCACAGAAGGCTATACCGACTACGCTACTCAGGCCAACTTGTAAATATAATTTACAATTCATTTTAATGTATCAATATGCCTGGTAAATTATTAATAAGTATTTAATGAATTTCAATCTTAAGGCATATAAACTTGCAAATGTTTATTTGCTATTTAATAACAATATATGAACGTTTTCGCCGTTTAGGGCATCTTCAGATATAACAAAACATATTATCTGGACCTATAATAACATATTATGCAAATAACAAGGAAAATAGAGAACAATATATGTGATACATGAAATTCATGAGCTTTATGTAGATATAACATGATACAGGATGAATATTGAGATAATCTTTGAATTTGAACTTAGACTGGACGAATATTTTATTTTATACATATAGCTCATGTTACAATTAATATACAATGTTTAAAATTTGTCAATGATGTTAATTTTAAAATTTACAATGATGATAATAAAATATTTAAAGTAATCATGGCTGAAAGTTGTCGTAAGTTACAAGATAGTATGCGTAGTTAATGTTCTTGTGTTATTATAGGTCCAGATAATATGTTTTGTTATATCTGAAGATGCCCTAAACGGCGAAAACGTTCATATATTGTTATTAAATAGCAAATAAACATTTGCAAGTTTATATGCCTTAAGATTGAAATTCATTAAATACTTATTAACAACTTGTAAATGTTTGTGACTCGGAAACAAATTGTGAGTATATAAACTTACTTCTCATTACTCCATTTTTGCTATCTCCTCAAATCCCTCCCCCAAAAAAATCCTGCGTCCGCCCCTGCTAGTAATCACCCGTTTTATTTCACCAAAAATACGGCACCTAATAAAACTCAATTCAGAGTTTGTAAAATGCTGTCTTGGATTAGCTTTGCAAGCGAGTATTTCCTGAAACAGAGCTGACACTTGTCCTTTAGAGATTACCGGTCTTTATTTAATTACCTAGTTACAACTCATACTGTACTGTCACAATTGTTTCCTCCAGGAACTGGTAGGGAAATCAGGTATGGGCAGGCAGAACCTGTCTGAATATTCAAGCACTCAGAGGACGGGATGACTTACATGTCAACGAGGGCTATTGGACTTATGACATGAATCAACAACTCTGAAACCGTTGATCTGCGGGATCCAGTCGGACCGTTCTGGGTCCAGATTATGAAAAACTATCCGCCACTTGGCTATTGAACCCAGTCTCTCTCGTCCGACTTCTCCCTTCATTTGTTTTCTTTCTGTATCCACATTACGAGGAAATGCTGGGTGCAATGACTCCACCAATACAGAAACTGACTAAATGAGCAGCGGAAAGAAACCGTTCTTATAAAAATCAACATAATTCAAGTTATTGTCAAACTAATATTAATGTAATTATCATCATAATCGCCATTTAATTCGTTATCAATTAAAACAGCCAAATTAATACAAAAGTATGAAAATAATTATATTACTTATCAAGTATTCATTCATTCATTCATTCGTAGTGTTCTGTTCAGATCTTTCACTGCAAACCCAGCATTCTCCAATATTTCCTATTTTCTGCCTTCTTCTTAATCTCCACATATGATCCAGTAGTTTTCCTTTCTCAATCATACTTTCAGGAACTGGAATGCTTTACCTGCAGACTTACTAAAGGCTTTACTAATAACCAAAAATGTATTTAAAAATAGGCTTAAGGACTTTACAAATAGACGGTAGTACATTACGCACACTATTTAAGGGTGTAATTGATGTTTTGTTATTTGAAGTGTTGTATCAGTGAAGAAGTGTGTTTGTGTCAGTGAAATGTGTACCATGTGTCTCTGAAATTTTAGGGGAGAGTCGGGTAGTATCGGACATCGGGTAATATCGGACAGTGAGTTTCTTTCATCTACCACACGATGATAGTACCTGATTGACATGGTTACGCTCCTGTGATGTCGCATAGAGAAACGCAACCATGTCATTCAGGTACTACCATATGGTGGTAGATGAAAGAAACGCACTGTCCGATATTACCCGATGTCCGATACTACCCGACTCTCCCCTATAGTTTCTAGTGGTAGATCAAACTATTTGAACACTGAACTTTTTTTAAAAGTGAAATCAGGATAGTATCAGTTAAATGTGTCGTAGTATCAGTGCAGTGAAATGAATTGACAGCGAAAGGAATGCAGTGCTGAAAGGTACTTGTGCATTTATGAACATATCATACTCGTGGGTTTTAGTTCGAACTTAGGGTTAAGATACAAATTAGATTTACTTTAAATGTTATTTTAAGTGATCGTGCTTCATTTAATTTAGGATGCTCCTTGTTAATTTTATTATACTATTCCTTATTATTATTGTTGTTACTATTATTATTATTTATTAACATTAATTGTTATTATTAATTTATTATTAATTGCCATTATTGAGTGTAATTAGTTACCACTGCCACTGCATACTTACCCATTTGCAGTGTGAATAAATACACACATATCTTAATATCGTCCATCATCTGAATCTTCTTCTGCCTCGAACTCTTCTCCCGTTCACCATTCCTTCCAGTGCATCCTTCAGTAGGCAGTTCCTTCTCAACCACAGAACCAGCCAATTCCTTTTCCTCTTCCTGACCAGTTTCAGCATCATTCTTTCTTTACCCACTCTTTACGACACATCTCCGTTTCTTACTCTGTCTGTTCATTTTACACGTTCCATTCTTCTCCATATCCACATTTCAAATGCTTCTAGTCGTTTCTTTTCACTCCGTCGTAATGTTCATGTTTCTGTTCCATACAACGCCATACTCCATACAATGCACTTCACTAGTCTCTTCCTTAATTCTTTCTCCAGAGGTCCGCAGAAGATGCTCCTTTTTCTCTTAAAAGCTTCCTTTGCCATTGCTATCCTCCTTTTGACTTCCTGGCAGCAGCTCATTTCCCGGTCTCTGATCGAGTCAAAAACCGTTATTGAACTGATATTTAATCCTTGCGGTGAATTTCGTTGAAGTCCGGAGAGCCTAATTAGTCAAATCCACTCTCCTCACCTCCACGCTGGGCCCCCTGGGATCTTTTAAGATGCGAAAGAGAGAGTAGTGAGCGGAAACAACGGGAAGCTACCACATTTAACTTTCCCAAGAAAAACTGCAAACTGGCATGATGAGTCTTTCCACGGTAAAAGATTCCGGAAGTAAACTATCCCCCCCATTTTCATGTTAAGACGTTACAATTTTTCTTTCTTGTGCCTGGGACATTAGCGTTTTACGTAACAATATTATTAAAAGGAATACAATCCGATTTCATCTAAAAGTGATATAAATTATGAAATATTCTGAATTTAAAATTCTGATTAATAATAATGTAATCCTGTATTTTTTATTTTTGGGCAAGACAAAAGTAAAAATTTGTTGTTCAGTTCTATCTGCTTGGATTATTTTCTACAAAATTTTCCAAACTGTAAAGTGGATGTCAGGTAATAACTCTTCAAGATTTCATTTATCTGTTACGAAGTCAGTCGATGCTATTTTAAACAATCGTTACAGCTAGTTCAGAATATGTGCGTCAGATACGTATGCAACATCCAACGATATGATCACATATCACCGTCCTTCGCAAGTCTTCCGTGGCTCCGACTTAAAGAACGTAGAACTTTACACTCTTTGTCTTTACTCTTTCGAATTCTGCACACTTCAACACCAAATTACCTTTCGTCTCGTTTCTCTTATCTATACTCTAACCACGACGTAAGTACCATATCACTTATCTGTGGCGCGTTAAGTATACTTCTTCATAGAACATCTCGTTATTCATCATCTTTTACAGTATCCACCTCGCGACAATGGAATTTCCTATCACAAATTATTATGAGCTGCAAGACAACAAACACCTTTAAGAACAGCTTAAAAGATAACCTTCTTAGCAATTCGCCCCAATCATACTGACTTAAACTATCACTGTCTACATTGTTACTCCTTCATTTAGACATGCATCCTGATAGCGCTGTATTTTCAAAATTGTCTCATAATAATCTCTTTCTATTATCTAACATTATTTGAAATATATTAACATTCTATGTATTTTAGCTTAATTCTGCTACATAGTTTGTATTTCAGTGTTTAATTAATAGTTCATTGTATTTTGTTGTTTAATTCGTAAATAACTCTTGTATACGTGTAGCCCTTATCTAAATCAAATTGTTCAATTCTTTGTAAGTTCATACATATGTATGTATACTTTTTGCTGGTTGAGTGGAAGAGAAGGCCTTACAGCCTTAACTCTGCCAGATAAAATAAATCATTATTATTATTATTATTATTATTATTATTATTATTATTATGAATTATACACAGTATTTAAAGGGTGTAAATGATATGTTGTTATTGAAGTGTTGTATCAGTGAAGAACTATGTTGTGTCAGTGAAGTGTGTTGTATCAGTGAAGAAGTATGTCGTGTCAGTGAAGTGTGCTGTGTAAGTGAAACGTGTTCCTGTCAGTGAAGCTTTATAGTTTATAGTGGCAGTGCAAAGAATTTGAACAGTGAAATGTTTTTGAAGTGTTAGTGAAATCAGGATAGAATCAGTGAAATGTGTCGTAGTTCCATTGCAGTGAGTGAGTTGACAGCGAAATGAGTGTAATTTGAAAGGTACTTGTGCAGATATGAACATATCATACTCGTGGGTTTTAGTTCGATCTTAGTTTTAAGATACAAATTAGATTTATTTCAAATGTTATTTTAAGTGATCGTTTCATTTAATTTAGTATATTCCCTGTTGTTGTTGTTGTTGTTAGTATTATTATTATTATTATTAATTATTGTTAGTATTAATTATTAGTATTATTATTCATTGTATTTTTAATTAATAAGTTTATTATTGTCATTATTGAGTGTAATTAGCTACCACTGCCACCGGGTATATAGCCTCTGCAGTGTGAATAAATAAATACATACATACATTATTATTATTATTATTATTATTATTATTATTATTATTATTAAAAGAAAAGATAATTAGATTCAAATCGTTGGATTTTTCTACTTCTTTTTGCAAAATCCAAAATAGTTCTCACAATGTGAAACTCGTAAATTATTCTTAGAAGTAACAAAACGTTGATTTTTCAGGATCCGGCCTACAGTGAACGGATTCAGACGAATAATTTGGTATTGAAACGTAATATCTCAGAGTTTCGTAACTACTTGGGCCTACAGGTTTCACGAACGGGTTCGGAACTGCAGATCACATTTATTTTCTGTAATTAGTTTTGTGGACGAATTAGGAACCCAAAGTAGACACCGTGGCAGTGAGGACTGCAGGACGCAAGCCTTGGAACAGCTCCTCACAATGACGCAGTTAACGCGGACCAATTCTTAATGTAATTTATCCTCCGGCCAGGAAGCACCGCGAATTAAAAATTTTAAAATGCGTTAGGAAACACTGCAGACTAATGAGTGATCGACATCGAGCATAACATGCTTTCAAAGTTTACTTTCCAAATTACAAGGGTGGACACAACACGCTGCAGCTCTTGCTGATTGCAGGGCACAAGGCCGGCCCGCCCATCACAAATGAATCCGCCCCTTCTATTTAAAACTATTACCGACGTCGCTGTTTACATTATCATTTAAAACATTCTTTTGGGAGCCAGGGAAAAAATCATTTTAAAAATCGATAAAAGGAACGGGCGGAAATGGATGGCTTTATTGGTGATTAGGGCAGGGCATGCACGGAGTGGACATTCCCAGGCTGGGGAGGACCACGGCGAGCGGTGCGCTCCTTCCGCTGGAGAGGAACGGAGATCGTGGACTGAAAATGACATTTTTCACTAATGAAAGGCTGAGAGCAGAAGGGGGAAAAGCGTTAGAAGAGAGGAGAGGAAGTGGGATGGGAAGACAAAGAGAGTAAAAGAGGCAAGAAAAGAAATGTGAAGATAATAGAGAAGAAGAGAACAGAGGAAGAAGATAGAAAGGATGAGAGGAAAAAGAGAGAGGAGGACGTGATGAAAGAGAGACGTTAGAAAGTCTGGATGTGAGGAGAAGAGAAGATGAGAGAAGAGATAAAAGGAGAGGGAAAAGTATTAGAAGAGAGGCGAGGGAACGAGATGAAACGACAGAGAGAGTAAAAGAGGCGAAAAGATAAATGTGAAGATAATAGTGCAGAAGAGGACAGAAGACAGAAGAAGAACATAGAGAGAAAGGATGAGGGGAAACGACAGAGGAGGACGTGATGAAGGAGGGGCGTTAGAAGGTCTGGATGGGACGAGAAGAGAAGATGAGAGCACAGATAAAAAGAGGGGGAAAAGCATTAAAAGAGAGGCGAGGAAATGAGAAGAAAAGACAGAGAGAGTAAAAGAGGCGGAAAGAGAAATGTGAAGATAATAAACCAGAAGAGGACAGAAGACAGAAGAAGAGAGAGAAAGGATGAGGGGAAAAAGAGAGAGGAGGACGTGATGAAAGAAAGACGTTAGAAACTCTGGATGGGACGAGAAGAGAAGATAACAGAAGAGATAAAAGGAGGGGAAAAGCATTAGAAGAGAGGCCAGGGAACGAGATGAAAAGACAGAGAGTAAAAGAGGCGGAAAGAGAATTGTGAAGATAATAGAGCAGAAGAGGACAGAGGACAGGGGGAGAAGATAGAGAGAAAGTTATATATTATTATGATTTACCGAAGTACATATGATATTTTCGTGCAGAAATTCTGCGCCATCATTTGATGAAAGATTAGTACAACAGAGAAAACTTCTCTCCGGCACCGGAATTTGAACCCGGGTTTTCAGCTCTACGTGGTGGATAGAACGTCAACACGTAGAGCTGAAAACCCAGGTTCAAATCCCGGCGCCGGAGAGAATTTTTCTCTGTTGCACTCATCTTTCATCATAGATGGAAAGGATAAGGGAAAAAGAGAGACAAGGACGTGATGAAAGAGAAGCGTTAGAAATTCTGGACAGGACGAGAAGAGATAAAATAAATGTGAGAGAAGCAACAGAAATAGGTAGGATGAGAATTAAGAGGAAGATATGAGAAAAAAGCAAGAAAATAAGAAAGGGGAAAATTAGAGAAGTAGAAAGATGACAAGAAAAGAGGGAAGAGAAAATACAAAAATGCAAAGCGAGAAGAGAAGAGAAGAGAAGAGAAGAGAAGAGAAGAGAAGAGAAGAGAAGAGAAGAGAAGAGAAGAGAAGAGAAGAGAAGAGAAGAGAATTTTATTAAAGGAAAGTGTACAAAAATTATTAGAGAGTGGATATGAAGAAAGAGAACGAAAAAACTACAATGAAAGAGTCGTACTTACAACTGTACAGGGATAGAAATAAAAATATTGTCACAATGATAAATTCACATGACTATGATTTCCGCGAATATTGATAGCTTTATGAGATCCTCATTGCAAACCGGCAACTCAAGTACCGTTGCAGCCCGGGTGACAGCTGACAACATCCATCAAAATGACAAAGCCTTTTAAAGAGACGCAGACCGGAAAAACAAGTGACGACAGCAGGATGGGCCCGCTACATGGACTTGGGTTGTCTACTCTTTCGCCATAAATTAAGCGCCATCTCATACACTACAACACCTCGAAGTCCAGATTTATAGCGAGTCTAATCTCACGTATACTACCCTATTAATAAATCTGCATTTGCAAAACTAATCACGTGGTGTGCAATTTTAGAATATCTTGTTGCGAAGAGTTGTGAAGCTCCAGCTGACAGATTCTTACCACAGTCTTCAAACTTATATCCTTGGTAACTCCTGTCATTTTTTTGTATTAATGACTGTTGGAAAAAACCAGAGTCTTAAAAAAAAGTGTGCGGTTTATATTCTAAAATACAAAAATCACAGGGAATTCGCCGAATCCCAATAATTGCGTGAAAAGTTTATGCTGTTCGTCCTTTGTTATTGTGAGTATATTATGGATTGGATTTTAAGGATATCAGGGGCTTTAAATACCAATTTTAATACTTCTTTTCATTTCTGTCTTCATACTATCCGTATTTAAATTTAGCAAGGTGGAGCCTTCTCGTTACTTACTCTATAATCAGGCAAAATAAGTATATTCCTTAGAAACATCGAATAGCCGCAAATTAAAGTTGTATTTTTCTCCGAACAATTACGTAAAATCAACATCCTGCGTTAATTAATTTATCATAGGCTATATACAGGATGTTTCCGGGCTGGTGTTACAAACTTTCAGAGATGATGGGGAAGGCCACATGTATCAATTTGAGATAAGGAACCATGGTCCGGAAATGACTGAATCGAAAGTTATAAGCAAAAATAGTTGTGTAGCAACAGAACTGTAATTTGGCACCACGTGCCCGCCTTCCCTTAACTTTTGGAACAGTCGTGGAAAAATGGTATGGGCCGGATGTCTCCTACGTGGGTACTTGTCCCGATACAATCTTTGAGCTTGTCTACTGTTCCCATTGGCTCATTCGTATTCGAAAATCAGATCTGCTTATTCCGCTCTCGTGTACTCCATTTCACTAGGACTGATCGACTGGACACTGCAACTTGTACACATACACTGCTGTCTACAGACGTGCATATCAGGACCGACCATGTCCGTTACACATTACGCTATCTGCATTGCTTTAGTGTAGTTTCCTGTCCCCATCCCTCAGACAGCGCACTGAATGGAATATTGTAAGTAGACAACGTAAACAACGTCAGATGAATACAGTATGTGTAAGATGTACAGATGAATACACATAAATAAGGTGTACAGAGGAATAAAATTATTTCATTTCCACAGAGCTATTTTTGCTTGCAACTTTCGACTCGGTCATTTCCGGACCAGGGTTCCTTATCTCAAATTGATACATGTGCTCTTATTCATCATCCCTGAAAATTTGTAACACCACCTCGGAAACACCCTGTAGATACGAAATTTATGAATATAATTATACGAATATGTCGTTTCGTGACCAGAATATTGTACGAAATGGAAATATATAAATTGAAAATTTATCCTTTGAAAAGGTGGACAAATTTAAATCTCTTGGAGGAACAGTAACAAATATAAGTATAAACGATGCCGGGGAGAATAAATATGGGAAATGCCTGCTATTATTCGGTCAAGAAGCTTCTGTCATCCAGTTTGCTCTAAAAAAAAAAAAAATCTGAAGTTTAGAATTGAAGAGTCCACTGCAAGAATGACGGATGTCATTTGGAATACATTTTGCAGGAGAATCAATAGAAAGTTTGAAATGCTTAGTGGTCAAAGCTTAACTGAGATTTTCCGATCATTTCTGGAAAATGACTATCAGTGTTAATGCCATATAACTCTGTATGTACATTCTATATGTCTTAAGCTATGCATTGACAGTCTTGCTTCATTTTCGACAAGAAAGTGACATCCATAATTCTTGCAGTGGACTCTTCAATTTATAAAAAGTTTTATTAACGATTGTTTAGTATGGTTGTGAAACTTGGACTCTTACTTTGAGAGAGGAACAGAGGTTAAGGGTGTTTGAGAATAAGGTGTTTAGGAAAATATTTGGGGCTAAGCGGGATGAAGTTACAGGAGAATGGAGAAAGTTACACAAAATAGATCTGCATGCATTAGCCTATATTCTTCACCTGACATAATTAGGAACATTACATTACCGGTTTTTCTGTATGCTTGTGAAACTTGGACTCTCATATTGAGAGAGCAACAGAGATTAAGGTGCTTAGAAAAATATTTAGAGCTAAGCGGGATGAAGTTACAGGAGAATGGAGAAAGTTACACAACGCAGAACTGCACGCATTGTATTCTTCACCCGACATAATTAGGAACATTAAATCTAGACGTTTGAGATGGGCAGGGCATGTAGCACGTATGGGCGAATCCAGAAATGCATATAGAGTGTTAGTTGGAAGGCCGGAAGGAAAAGGACTTTTGTGCGAGATCGTGCGTATTTGCTTGTTTTCCGCACAGAACCAATACGCGGTAAGTGTGAAATACCACATTCAGTATTCCCAACGTAACACACATAATAATTTCCCTCTTCTTACCGCTTAAGCGCGACATTCATTTTACTGCTTTAGGCTTTTAACATATTATTTTTAGAGACGTTTAACATAGTAATAATTATAAATTGGAAACTTACCACTGCAATTTCACCTAAATTACAATGTTAATTATTGTTTTTAAATATTTGCAAAAATTAAGTAAAGTCTACTACTCCACGAAACTTATTGCATTCCTGATACAAGTAACATTAAGGAAGCCGTGAAAAAATCAACACGATTCCAGATGCCGATGTTATTACTGCAATATGTTATACAAATATTATTGTTAAAATATTAAAATGAAAAATAAATCATTAAATAACCTTACCGTTTGTTTTAAGTTCGCATTTATAGACTGGGGGAAAAAAAAGACAGACGTATATCACGGCCTGCTGGAGTATAGTAAACACAGAAAACATTTTATAGCAACAATGTTGAAGAAAGATATTTTGGCTTTCCGAAGTTGCCGTCATTAAACAGAAACCAAGATGAAGATTTCATTGCAACTAATTAGAAATTCGTCTTTCAGGTATGTAATAAACGATCTTCGCACAAAATAATGTACGATACACGAGCGGTATGTTTGTTTTCATGTTCGAGGAAAAGATTGAAAAAGCGAAACGTAGTTGAGCTTTTTTAATCTTTTCCTCGAACATGAAAGCGTCAACATACCGCTCTTGTAACGTATATTACTATTGCGGAAGCGGAGACGTAGATGGGAGAATAATAATGAAATATATTTGAGGGAGGTGGGATATGATGGTAGGATTGGATTAATCTTGCTGAGGATAGGACCTATGGCGGGCTTATGTGAGGGCGACAATGAACCTCCGGGTTCCTTAAAAGCCATAAGTAAGAAAGATACGAAATTTAACATAAATGTAAAGAGGACTTCAATAAATAACTACATTATAATAATAGCCCGGAATTCAGTCATTATAGAAGTATCTGTTAGGTAATAAACCCTCCACTATCACTTGGAAGTGGCGAACATTACAATATCTCTTGTCCGATGACAGAAATGGACATTAGGGAAGGGGAACCGCGGCAATAGGGCGACATGCTTAATGGATATGTGGTTATTAGCGAGTAACAGTTGTCAAAATTCTCACATGCGAAGTCCGTCTGCAGACTGGTTACCAGGGGAAAGACTGCATTGATGAGTGTTCCCCGCTTCGATACTTATATGGCGAAACAAGATCTGGGAACAAATCTGAGAACTTCCTCATCGCCATCTGTCTGCGACATGACTTCTGCGGACGTATGATTCAATAAATCTCCTCATATACAAGCGTCCAGCGTTCCTGCTTCTTCTCATTTGGAAGACGTAGGTCAGCCAATAATAACAGTTCCGGGTTCACGTTCTTTCATTCAGAACAGATCTCGTCCGAAATGACGAGTTCTTTGCGTCCTAGGTTCGCGTGTTCAGACTCCCTCCCTAAACATCCTGCCCTCTGTCACAAGAGAAATGGGTTTTAAGGGAAGAGGATGGTACTTTTTGGTGAAAAATGAGTAAATTTTCAAAAAAAAAAATCTTTAAAATACTCCGTGATATGTGTGGAATGCATAGCATAAATTTTTGTGGGCATTTGTGTTGAATCGCCATTTTTAAACTTCCTGCGTTATGGATTTTTAAATCACTCGCCCACTTTTATTATGGTTTCTGATATTAAATTTTCAAAAACAATTTCTTTTCTTTAAAATACTCTTTGATATGTGTGAAATGCATTGCATAACATTTTGTGGGTATTTGTGTCAGTGGCGGCTCCTGCATATTTCTTAAGAGGAGGAAAGAAGTTAACAGCAGGAAATGACACCTTCTTGAATGAAACATGCTACAAATTAGCCTACATGCATACATGTAAGTCCAGGTAGTGTTGGGATTGGCCTTCCCTTCTGTATAGCAATAATCTGTTCTTGTAAACTGAGTTTCCTAAATTGTCCAAAATATATTATGTTTTCACTTCCATTCATTGTTGAATAATTGCGCAAATTAACAATTGCAAGGAAATTCACAACTTCGTAGCATTTTTGAGCACACTACAGCATCACACGTGTTGGAAGAGACTAGCTACTAACTCGTAACCGGAACCGTTTTATGGAAATGGAAATGGGGATGTGAAATAATCTGAGGAAAGCGAGAACACTGCACCCACCCACGTGGTCTGTGTTGTCACATGTACATTTTACAACTTCAGTATCACATGCTTTTGAAGAATGTCAGTTCTTGTAAAGTCATACTATCATTATTGTTCAAAGTTGCCGGTGGCCGATTAATTTTTTATGTTAAAAATGATGTAGTTTGGAGTACCTACTTTCAGTTTCAAATATATTTGTACAAAACTGACAACTTGGCTGTTGTCCTGTCTAGTAAACAATGAATAGAAGTGAATTTCAGGGGCCAACTACGTAGAATTACTTCCTCTTTGTCTTACATAAACCCGACTTTAACTTTCAAATATCCACGAAAGTTTCAAACCATGAATAGTAGCGTATGTAAAGTGCAATGAATAATATTTTTGATTTATAATTTTAAAAAAGTTTACATGGTGTCTTTCATAGCGTTGTTGAATGCAACATCGTTAGGTGGCAGCGGTAGCGAGCTTGCTGCACGACCAGTCGGTTTCTATTTCCCGCCCATGACTGATTCAGAGGAGGATCTCCTCCCTCTCCGTTCATTTACTTGCTTTAAAACTCTGCTTCTCTCTCTGGCCGCTAGTGCGCTGTTGTCTATGTGTGTTAACTGCAGTAGAGGAGGAATGGAGTGGCTTTCCTCTACACAGACAATCTCGCATCTTTCTCACAGTTTTCTACAGCACATGAGCGCGCGTCGTTTAAAACTCGATCAACCGAGTTTTTCTTATAGCTGTGAACTTAAAAATTATCGAATCTTCCTCGAATTTCAAGGCACATATTTTATTTGGTATTTACTTTCAAAAGAAGATAATGTGAGGAGGACGTTCCTCTCTTCCCTCCCCCGAGGAACCGCCACTGATTTGTGTCCTTATCGGATGTTGAGAAGTCATTTTTAAACTTCCTGCGCTATGGATTTTTAAATCACACGCCCCCTTTTATCGGTTTCCAGTAACTTCATTTTTTTTGCTACATTGCCAGACAAAAATGGATATAATTTCTGAACTATTAAAGATACATGCATGAAATTTAGAACACACATTCTTTAGACTATTAGAAAACTTTTCTGTTTATCAGAATTTTTTAATTGATTTCATTTTAAAAATATCTCAGTTTCTTTGCAAGAAATGAAATCAGAAAAGTGATATTAAATTTTAATTGTTTATTTTACAAAAGTAGGGACTAATATCAAAATTCTGTTACAGACAGTTTGTACAACATGCTTTTGCAAATACATTGCAAAAAACTGTTTGAACCTATCTTTAAAGACGGTTTAGATACTGTATATCGGTTTTAGTACAATTCTGCATTGGGTATATATATATTTTTTCAAATATGGGCCCCCAAATATTTTTTTTTTTCAAAATATTTATATTTGGTTGAGTCGCTACAGCTATGAGCTCTCTACATACAAAAAATTAATATTTTACACCAAATAGGAAAAAAGTTTTAAAAAATACCATTCTCTCCCGTTAAAATGAATTTAGTTGGGGTGAATTCGTAAGGTATCCAGGAAGTAAAAATATACTATAAAATACAGCAGCTCACATTTTGCTCCACACCTCGTCAAGTTTTAAAGCTAGTAATTTTAATATAACACAGATTATGGAAATTCTGATGAATATCTCTAGTAATTTTTAATATTCTATTGAATATGTAGGTCCCGCATTACGGAATGCGCGCTGATTCGAGTTCCTCATGAGGGAAGAAATTTTCTCATGAAATTTCGGCCAGTGTGTGGGACCGGTGCCCACCCAGCATCGTGATGCACTTGGGGAGCTACGATAGGTAGCGAAATCCGGTTACGCAAACCAGCTATAACGGCTGGGGGGGGCTCATCGTGCTAACCACACGATACCTCCATTCTGGTTGGATGATCGTCCACCTCTGCTTCGACATGTGGCCGTGAGGCCAGCAGCCGTCTGGTCGGTCTTGGCCCTTCGTGGGCTGTAGCGCCACGGATTATTATTATTATTATTAAGGGAACTGTGCCTATTATCGCACATGCGCCTAATATCGCACCCCATGGTTTATGAGTTCGGAACAGGCATAAGACCCTGAATGGAATAGCAGCTTATTCAATTCAATTAAAAGGAGTGTTAGCGCCCGCAGATGGATTTCTGCGAGCTTCAATACATACTACACGCCTTGAGAAAGGAATAGGCAATGGGAAAATATTTGTAGTGTGTGATATTAGTGGTGTTTATACAACCAACGGTAAGGAGCAAAACTTTTATACACTGTTAGTTTGATTTGGTTAGTCGTGTAATATTTTTATTCAGTTAAAGAAATATTGTAAACGTTTTATTTTTACTGAAACAAATTATTTTGTTTCGTGTATGTTATTTGCCCAATATCGCACACTTGTTGTTTTCCTATTATCGCACAGTGCGATATTAGGACGATGTTACTGCAAACTAATATAATCGTACAATTAATCTGATAATTCCAAAATTATTAAAAAATTGTCATTGCAAATGAGTCCAAAACGTTGTAAGCTGTGGAGAGAGAAGGTTATGAAGGCTGAAATCATATCAGTTAGGAACAAAGCCATGGGATTGCAACGTGCTTCCAATTCTTTATTGTTCCCAAGTATACTTTAAAAGATAAAGTCAATAACAAAGAGGAGGGTGTACTTCCATTTGAACTGGAAGATTCTTTGGTTTCATATTGCTTAGAAATGGAGTAGCGATTTTATGGTTTATCTGCAAAGGACTTAAAACTATGGCTTTTCAGTTAGCATTTATGAATGGTCTGAACCACCCATTTTCGAAGAACGATGAAGCCGCAGGACGGAAATGGCTGCACAGTTCCTTGAGAAGACACCAGGAATTGAGTCTGCGGAAACCACAAAGCACGCCTATGGCAAGGATCAGAGGTTTCAATCAGGAGAACGTAATTAAGTTTTTTGACATTTATGAACCATTGATGAGCATTGTCAAGAATTCACCAAACAGACTGTACAACTGTGACGAGACAGACTTGACAGTGATTCAACACAAAGGCAACAAACTAGTTAGTCTGAAAGGTAAGAGGCAGGTTGGATCTGTATCTTCAGCAGAGAGGGGATCTTTAGTGACTGAAGTGACATAAATGAGTGCAGCTGACCATTTCCTGCCACCGTTTTTGGTTTTTCTAGGGTCAACATGAAAGCCGAACTTCTGGATGCAGCACCAAATGGTAGCTTAGCGGTCTGTCACAAATCTGGCTGGATTCAGAATGAAAGATTTGTTCAATGGCGTCATCACATTCTCAGCAATGTGAAGCCTACGAAAGATGACCCAGTAATTGTAGTGTTAGATGGGCATTATTCCCACACTAGAAATGTTGAACTCCTCGAACTAGCACGTGTTAATGGTGCTCATATTGTGTGCTTACCTCCACATTACACACATAAGATGCAACTCTTGGGTGTGGCATTCATGCTACCTTTCAAAACTTACTATGCTCAAGCAATTGAACAGTGGCTCAAACAAAATGCAGGCAGAGTAGTGACTCACTGCCAGGTTGGTGTGCTATTGGGAGAAGCTTTCAATAAAGCAGCAACTGTTGCTGTAGCTACAAATGGCTTCAGAAATACCGGTCTGTATCCTTGCAACCGCCATATCTTCAGCGACTTTGAATTTCAAGAAGTTTCTCCTAATACCCATGAATCAAGTGATCATTCATCTGAAGCTTTACCAAATAGATTGGATGATGCCAACACTTCCCAACCTCGGCCAGGCTCTATCAGTATCAACGAGCCAAAAACTCCACAAAATTAGTCGAGAGGCAAACTCTATCTTTTGTTACACCTGCTGACATTTCACCAATTCCTAAAATAACTTACAACAAAAAAGTCCAACTGATAGAGGACGTAAAAGTGGTTCTGCTGCTCTACTAAAAAGTTCACAATATAAAAACGAATTGGCTGATGATTTTAAGAGGAAATTACTCACAGATAAGGAGACATATGAACGAAAAAGCGTTCAAAAGAAGCAGACTGATAAAGTACCTACTCAAAGGAAGAGACAGAAAAAACAAAGTCAGGTATCTTCAGATTCAGAAGACGAAGAGTTGGATGAGCCAGTGTACATCTCCATTGATAATGGAGATAGCGAAAATTATGCAGAATGTCCATATTGCAACGTGAAGTTTTCTTTTGACAAAAGGGGAGAAAAATGGATCGTATGCACTAAATGTGGAATTTGGTGCCATGAAGAGTGTTCTGGGGATGATGATTACAAAAATTGCATTGTGTTATTGTTTGGAAGGTTAGATCTAGTTCTCTAAATATCTTAATTATGTTTAATTAACAAACATTCTATACCTTGCAAATCAAGCTTTCAGGTATAACTCCCTGTAAAATTATTTGAATAATTTCGAGGGAAAAATTGTTCCAGGGCCGGGTATCGAACCCGGGACCTTTGATACGTTAAACCAAAGGTCCCGGGTTCGATACCCGGCTCCGGAACAATTTTTGCCTCGAAATTATTCATTCTATACCTTTATAGCTGAATATGTAGTTATTTACTGTCAAACACATTGCATCAGAAAATCTTATAATTTCCGTGTTGTATTTGTATGTTATTAAAAAAACATGTTTTGTGCCTAAATACAACAGATATATAATAAAATTTGTTTCTATACAATAAACTTAACATTTGTCCTATGTATTTTTCACAAAATGAGGGGTGCGATATTAGGAGCAGTATTTCTCCTAATACCGTTTTTGCAATTTTTCTTTTGTACTTGAAAAACAAATGTAAAATAAAAGTAATTTTTAAATTTGACCTCACTGATATAAGTATAATAAACCCGTATTAAGATTCCGTATTTATTTCAAATTTATGTGATATATTAGTACTTGAAAAACTACTTTTTCAAAATGGGTGCGATATTAGGCACAGTTCCCTTATTATTATTATTATTATTATTATTATTATTATTATTGAATATGTAAAAATGTAAGGGGAAATTAACTCTCTTATACCGTCAATGTACCCTCTGATTGAGTTTTTCGCTGATATGTACGTATATCAGGGACGGGCATGAGAGCGGCTCAGTCTAGTCGGCCAGAG